>NC_037674.1:18866855-18878346 GCF_003255815.1 Theropithecus gelada
GCCTGTAGTCCCAGCTACTCGGGAGGCTGAGGCAGGAGAATGGCGTGAACCCAGGCTGGAGTGCAGTGGCCGGATCTCAGCTCACTGCAAGCTCCGCCTCCCGGGTTCACGCCATTCTCCTGCCTCAGCCTCCCAAGTAGCTGGGACTACAGACGCCCGCCACCGAGCCCAGCTAGTTTTTTTTGTATTTTTTTTAGTAGAGACGGGGTTTCACCGTGTTAGCCAGGATGGTCTCGATCTCCTGACCTTGTGATTCGCCCGTCTCGGCCTCCCAAAGTGCTGGGATTACAGGCTTGAGCCACCGCGCCCGGCCCGTAACCTTGTTTTCAACCCTTTTACTGCCAGCAACAACTATCCTTATATGCTGTATTTACCAAGTGTAAGGCACTAGTCTAGGCATTTTATATATATTAACTCAACCTTCATAAACATCCTATGAGGTAGACAGTATCAGTATCCCCACCATTTGACTGATGAGCAAACTAAGATTCAATTTCAATTGGTCACAAAGGTAGTAATGACAGAGCCAGGAGTGAGTCCAGGAAGTTCTGACTCTAGAGTCCTCATTTTTAATAATGCCACCAAATTGCTTCTAATGAACTGCATAAAACGGAATCCTTTAACAATACAAGTTTTAAAACTCCAGAAAACAAACCAGTTTCTTTCTTCCTACTGTCCCCTCCTCACTAAATTTACAGTTCATTACTATTCATTTTCAAATTTTACTTTTAAATACAAACTCTTGTTATAACACCTGCAAACTGAAAGGTATAAAATAAGTTCTCCCAATAAAACTACAATAATTCCCCCACTTAAGGTCTTATAAGAATACGTATTTAGATTGAATATATAATATAGTCATTTAGATTTAAGGATTTTCAACTCACTATGAAACCTGAATTTCATTTCTTTAAATATTTAAATTTAAAATTATACAAATTAATAGTTTTCCCTTGCTTTTAGAAGAAAATACACATAGGAAAACTAAAAACCATATTGATACCCTAAGTATAGGAATGATCCTGTACTGAGATTACATCTACTTAAATAATACACAACTTTTGAAAGGATAAGTGAAGACAATATAACATTGAGAATTATTACGACACAATGTTAACTGGAAAAATAAAATTAAAAAGTTGTGGTATATAAACAACTTTTTAAAAAAACATCAGCATGTGGGGGCACATATCGTCAGGACCTCCTGAGGCTGTGTCATGGGCAAAAAAATTTAGTTATTGAAAAAAACCATAAGCATGTGGAAAGACAAAAATTACAGTAACAGTTATGTTAAGGTAGAATAATGATTTATGTCCCTTTGCAATTTTGCAGTAACATTTTCAAAAAGTTTAAAGACACTGTAAAAAGTTTAAACATAAAAAAAAAAAATCAAGATGTTAGGTGACTTTGAAACTGTTTTAAAACTACTTTGTGATGACAGCTTCACAACCCTGTAAATTTTCTTTTTTTTTTTTTTTTGAGATGGAGTCTCCCTCTGTCACCCAGGCTGGAATGCAGTGGCGCGATCTCAGCTCAGCTCACTGCAAGCTCCGCCTCCCGGGTTCACGCCATTCTCCTGCCTCAGCCTCCTGAGTAGCTGGGACTACAGGCGCACGCCACCACGCCCAGCTAATTTTTTGTATTTTTAGCAGAGACGAGGTTTCACTGTGTTAGCCAGGAACAACTCTGTAAATGTACTAAAATATCACAAAATTGTACATTTAAAACGTGTGTGTTATGTGGTCTGTAAATTATACCCCAATAATGCTGCTTTTAAAAAAACAACTCCTTTTACAATACTCACATGAGAAAACTGAGGCTGGGATGGGATAGGAAGTGACCCAGAAGTGAAGACTGGTGTGCTCTGAGATATTGGTGTTGAGGCTTGTGGTGATACAGTGGGCTCAGGTGGGAGAGGGTGGTTTTCTAACTCTACTGGTTCATCACTTTGAAGTTTCTTCTGAAAAGGCTCTCCTCCTCCTTCAGATAACATTGACATGTCCATTGGCTTATCTGGTTTAAAACAGGGAAAACAAATTGAGAAATATCACTCATCAATATTACTCATGTTCCAACACCACTAAGAATAATTACATTACAGACATTTTCACTCTAAAAAAATAATGATGCAATTTTTCAGAAAAGCTGATGGAACAATAGTAGATTGGGTCCTAGCAATCTAGCAATACTTCCTTTGGTTGGTAGAGCTGCCCAAGCTTCTATTTTTAGGTATAGATCAAAACTGGATGCATCTGGGGCTACCCACCCATTCATAAGAAATATTAAATTAACTTGGCTCCTTTCCTGATTTTATAGCTCAGTTTTTCACTTCCCTGTAGAAAAGCCCAAGAAAAGCCCAAACTACTGTTACCTAATTTAACCATCATATATTCTACCACAGGCCTTGAAAGACAGTGAACTTGTCACCACTTTAAGTAAATACAGCATCTATAATTCATATTTATGAACTCATTATATTTGAATTAACAATTGCTAAATGCAGAGAGATGGATGCCTGTACAAATATAGATGAAGAAAAAAAAATCTATCAATGCCAATCAGCACTGATCTACCAAAGAACTAGGAAAGAGAAGACACTAATCCTGACACAAATTAGGAGGGAACACACACACAAAACACGAAACACTGCTTTCCCATAGTATACTACCCACCTAGGATCTTGCTTGGAGTCAGTCTGGCTAGCTAAGTATTTGATTCATCATTTTTATCCCCTATCTTACAACTTGACCCTAAACAGGCCTCCTCTAGACCACTCACAAACTACTTGACAACATTTACCTTTTCCCCATAATCCACACTCATGCTACCAGTTACCCAAACTGCAACCTCAATACCCAGCCTTGCTGCTTAGCTTAGTCTTAACCTTACCTGTCTACACCTAATCTGGGATCCGGTGCTACCGGCCTTTAATATACTGCCATAGCTGTGCTAAGTATTTTTGTTGCACATTTTGAACTTCCTTGCCATGACAAAGCACATTAAAAACCTGATGTTATAGGCACTACATATAAAAAAGGCTTTAGGTTAATAATCTAAGAGAAAAGCAAAAAAAAAATAAATACAAAAAGCACATATAGTTTCACAAACACTGATGCACATATTAAGCAAATGCATTAAATCTAAAATATAACTGACAAGTGAAAATATACTGTTACATAAAAAAAGAAAACTGAGTCATATACACGACATGATACCAATTATGTAAAAGTACTTTATGTACTGAAAACTGAAATATATCCAAATATACTAGTTGTAAATATATCTGGAGTGTACTATCACAGGTGATTTTTATTTTCATTAATTTCCTATATACTTAACAAACTTTCTACAATAAATACTAACTGTTTACAATCAGGGAGAAAGCATTTTTTTTTTTTTGGAGACAGGGTCTCGCTCTGTTGTCCAGGCTGGGGTGCAGTGGTACAACCCTGGCTCACTGCAACCTCTGCCTCCCGGGTTCAAGTGATTCTCCTGCCCCAGCCTCCTGAGTAGCTGGGATTACAGGCACCTGCCACCACACCCAGCTAATTTTTTATATTTTTAGTAGAGATGGAGTTTCACCATGGTGGCCAGGCTGGTCTCGAACTCCTGACCTCAGGTGATCTGCCCGCCTTGGCCTCCCAAAGTGTTAGGATTACAGGCGTGAGCCACCGTGCCCAGCCTAAGAAAGCATATTTAATATAATTATTTTTATATATTTTCAATGTTCACAGTACAGATAAAAGAAACTTTTCTAAGAATTAACCAGTCTTGGCCGGGCGCGGTGGCTCAAGCCTGTAATCCCAGCACTTTGGGAGGCCGAGACGGGTGGATCACGAGGTCAGGAGATCGAGACCATCCTGGCTAACACGGTGAAACCCCGTCTCTACTAAAAAAATACAAAAAACTAGCCGGGCGAGGTGGCGGGCGCCTGTAGTCCCAGCTACTAGGGAGGCTGAGGCAGGAGAATGGCGTGAACCCAGGAGGCGGACCTTGCAGTGAGCTGAGATCTGGCCACTGCGCTCCAGCCTGGGCGACAGAGCTAGACTCTGTCTCAAAAAAAAAAAAAAAAAAAAAAAAAGAATTAACCAGTCTTAACTTGTATTACCAGGGTTTTTATAGAATTAATTCACCTAATCATGTTATGCTTAGATTGATATTAGTCACTAATCATGTTATGCTTAGACTGCTATTAGTCCATTTGGATACCTACAACTGATTTTAAGAGAAACAGCCAGAGACAAATTTTGTAGCAGAAGAAAGCCTAAGATCAAATTCTTTTTTTTTTTTTTTTTTTTTGAGACGGAGTCTCGCTGTGCTCCCAGGCTGGAGTGCAGTGGCGTGATCTCGGCTCACTGCAAGCTCCGCCTCCCGGGTTCACGCCATTCTCCTGCCTCAGCCTCCCAAGTAGCTGAGACTACAGGCGCCCGCCACCACACCCGGCTAGTTTTTTGTATTTTTAGTAGAGACGGGGTTTCACCATGTTAGCCAGGATAGTCTCGATCTCCTGACCTCGTGATCCACCCGCCTCGGCCTCCCAAAGTGCTGGGATTACAGGCTTGAGCCACCGCGCCCGGCCCCTAAGATCAAATTCTATCACTGATAAATTACATTTGAAAAACTGTTAAATGTCTACGTTTTATATTACTCAAAAGCAGAGAAAGGATATAATAGGAGGCATATATATGACAGATAAGGGCACAGGCTCTGGAGGCAGCTTCCTGAGTTCAAATTCTGCCTCTACATCTCATTAGTTGCAAAATCTCTCTATGCCTCCATTTTCTCATCTGTAAAATGGGGATAAAAATAACATCTCCTTCTTAGGATGTTTGTGAGGATTCAGTGAGAAAAACCACAGAAATGCCTCTAGAATAATGCCTTGCCTATACTAGGTGCTCAATAAATAAAACCATTACTTGTATACGAAAGAGTAAAAAGATGAAAATCATAGAATTTATTAGAAAAAGCTTTGTAGAAATCATAGGAATTCAGAAACATCTTGAATGACTGGATAGGAGACTAGATCAGAGCAAAAGAAGCTTAAATAATGAGATAAATTAGGTAAGTGAAAAGGAAAGCTTTCTTATGAATAAAGTAATATAAAATCTCTAAGTCTTCAAAGGAGTAAATGAATGAAGTTAAAATGTTTACCACCTACTTTCAACCACTCTTATGCTAAAACTATTTTAATAATAGCAAAAATAACCTATAAGGACCACAAGAAACAAGCTGGTTCCTTCTCACCAGAAATGTGTTCACATGTTGCTAGAAACAACTAGGCCATTAGTAATAAGCCCAGTTCTTCCCCATACTAATTCATTTAAGTTCAACTTTAAAAACAAAAATTTTGGCCAGGCGCAGTGGCTCACGCCTATAATCCCAGCACTTTGGGAGGCCGAGGTGGATGGATCACAAGGTCAGGAGATCAAGACCATCCTGGCTAACACAGTGAAACCCCATCTCTACTAAAAAATACAAAAAATTAGCCAGGCGTGGTGGAGGGCACCTGTAGTCCCAGCTACTCGGGAGGCTAAGGCAGGAGAATGGCGTGAACCCGGAAGGCGGAGCTTGCAGTGAGCTGAGATCACACCACTGCACTCCAGCCTGGGTGACAGAGCAAGACTCCATCTCAAAAAAAAATTTCCTTCAGAGTCTTTTTAAAAATTGAGCCAACAATACAGAAATCTCAATAGAATTAGTGCTAGAAAAGCAAAGAATGGGGGATGGGGTTAGATTTAAAAAAAAAAAAAGGAAGGAAAAGCAAAGAACTGAAGACAGCACTTTACAGTAGGTCTTATCCCTAAAGGTTACACAAACATGAATCCTACAGAATTGTGTAGGTCACAAGCATTCTAAAGTACAAAGAAGCAGTACATTTTGCAAGGCAGAAGAAGTGTTGCTCCTCTTCTAATCTGAGATCAACAGACAGATCAAGAGAGCTCACCTTGTCTCCCTTCTTGCTCTGTGGGACTGCTAGGAACGATAAAAGGAGTAGATCGGAAAGCATCAGGAGAAGGAGCAACAAGATCTGAGGAATTCCTTTATATAAAGAGAGAATCACAGGTTATTTTACCATAGCCACAGTTTTGCATTTCTGTATTTGTTTTTACTTTTTAACAGGAAAAAATATCTAAGGCATTCAGATAAATACTTATCAGCACTTCTCCCAAATAGCAACCTGAGGCTGGTGGAAGAACCAAAAATACTTCAATAACTATTTCCCATACCAGACATTTCTATTGTAAAATAAGAACTTTTTCTACAAGAGAGTAAGGGCAAAGTGAATGATCAGACACAAGGACATCATGATTGAAAAGCAAGATGAGCAGTGCTAGGAAATAAATTCATTTGCAGAATTGAGACATAAAACAAAATTATTCCATTTTTTTGCCTAATAATAGACAGACCATGCACATTTTCATTAGAAAACAAAACTAAAACTAAACAAAAAAAACCAACAAGCAAACCTCTTTGCCCTAACACAGAGATAAAGAAATCCAACTACTGTTAACAACTATTTGCCACCCTCTGCTATTGAACGAGAAGAATTGCAAGTAAAACAGAGGAGCAGAATGCGTGTTTTGGACGTGTAACATTTTCTAAATAACTGCGCCTTTTCTTTTTTAGTGAAACCTTTGGGCCACTATTATAAAATTTTCAAATGGGAAAATAGATTTATCTGCCTTCAACAGTTCTTCATCCCCAAAGCTCTAATGCATACGTTCTACCATTTGGTTTCAAAAAGAATTCTAGACTTGCAGGCAAGTTTAGCCTCTTTCAGTCTTAGCCTAAGACTCTCAGGCACATACTGCCTTGGTATAAGCTATTTTAGGCTTACTTACGTGGAAAGACTCTCCTGAACAAGGGACCTCTGACCAGAGAGCTGCAGGAGATGCAGAGTGGTGGCAGGTGTGGAAGCCAAAGAACATCCACCTTCCTCCCTTGAAGGAGTAGAGCAACCATCAGAAGATACTGAAAAAAAGAAATTCCAGTTGCACTTACTTCTCAGATTGACACTACTGAGTTGCCAAAAACCATTCAGTACTGCAAAGAGTAATATCCATATTTCCAACATATTTCCATATTTCCAAAAGGGCAGAAATTCCAAAAGGGCAGAAATTGTTTTCTATTTATAGTACAATGAATGGAATACCACAATAGCACAAATCTTGAGTAAACATTAACCACCCCTACAATGGGCTTCTTGAATAAAGAATAGATGAAGAGTTCCTTAGTCCCTTCTGTCATGACCTAAGCTTGGAGATTACAAGCCAGAATCCTAGATGGGGACAGTGGCTCACACCTGTAATCCCAGCACTTTGGGAGGCTGAGGTGGGCAGATCACCTGAGGTCAGGAGTTAAAGACTAGCCGGACCAACATGGTGAAATCCCATCTCTACTAAAAATACAAACATTAGCTGGGCATGGTGGTGGGCACGTGTAATCCTAGCTACTTGGGAAGCTAAGGCAGGAGAATCACTTGAACCTGGTAGGTGGAGGTTGCAGTGAGCTGAGATCGCGCCATTGCACTCCAGCCTGGAAGACAGAGCGAGACTCCATCTCAAAAAAATAAATAAATAAATAAAATAAAAGCCAGAATCCTTATACTTCTGCTTAGCTGCTCTTCTTTCTTGTGATGCTTCTATTAAAAAACAGCAAATAAGCCTTTTATTCCAATGTCTACCTTAGGTGAAGTCAAGCGTAGGCCATGATACAGATGGGAGAAGTCAAAACAATGCACATGATACCCAATGTTATAAATGCAGCAGTTTTCATGATTTGGGTCTGCTCAAAGGTGACAGAAAAGACTAATGCATTAGTAAAAGGATTTATGAGCAGCCATTACTGATTTATACTATCAAGAGTCTACTGTTGGTCCCTTCCCCTTAGCAACAGATGGAGTATCAACTATATTAATCCCAGCGTAAAAGAATTTCTTAAATAAAACCTTACAACTTTAGTAAGAGGCCAACAAAGGTTCCTTGGTGACCCTCTGAATGTCTTGCACAGCAACCTGTATCACAGCATAGCAAAGGAATATACCCTTCTTCCCTTCCCTCCTTACAACCAACATAATATGTTTTGCTGGTAATTAATTCAAGTTTTCTAGCTCTCTGAGGCTGTGGAATGAGATTGGTGGAGGTTAAAGAGGTGTGAAACAAATTATATTCTTTTAAGTTTTATGTCCTTTCTGCTAGATTTTAAATTCCTGTGTCAGATTAACTAATAAACAGATTAAGTTAGTAAACTGTTACCCAGATGAATATGAAAAACCTAAGCTTAATATCATATTTAAGATCTGAAGACATAATAGCCATGTAACAGAAAATGGCGGCCAGGTGCAGTGGCTCACACCTGTAATCCCAGCACTTTGGGAGGCCAAGGCGGGCGGATCACGAGGTCAGGAGATCGAGAACATCCTGGCTAACACAGTGAAACCCCGTCTCTACTAAAAATAGAAACAATTAGCCAGGCATGATGGCGGGTGCCGGTAGTCCCACCTACTAGGGAGGCTGAGGCAGGAGAATGGCATGATCCCGGGAGGCGGAGCTTGCAGTGAGCCAAGATTGCACCACTGCACTCCAGCCTGGGCAAGAGAGCAAGACTCTGTCTCAAAAAAAAAAAACTAAAAGAAAATGGCTAGTATCCATAATACTAAATTTACTGTATTAGCTATTCTTCACTATCTCATTTCCAAAAGAGAGAAAATTATGTCAAAATATTAAATGGAAATTATTCCCAAAAAGCCCTTCTCACTAATTAACTAGAAACGTATTTTCCTTCCATATCACAAACAAGTCTGCAAACCTATAAAATGCTTTGTAACTTAACCAGTAGCCTCAGAACTAAAATAAAAGTTTAGATCTTTGGAGAAGAGCTGTAACAGCAAATCACTCTTGGTACCTGTTTTATTGCTCTGGTCAAACAAGTCTTCCTGAGTTGACAAAACCTCAGGCTCTGGTGACTTCTGAATCTGCAGTCCACATTCCGTAAGTTCTTGTGCAGAAAACTGTTCTTTTGCTTCCATAGCAGCAAGACACACTTTGGGGCTAAAATGCATGTCCTCTGACCTAGGAAATTCATATCACCAGGAGAAAAAGTTCCTAAATTCACATGCTTTTACTAAAAAGCTTTTCCTGTTTTGTGTGTTTTTCTTTAATAATTTCAAAAATTCCAGTGGCTCTAATTTACATAATTATCTATTAAAAAGCAAATAAACTGTTCTTTACAGTGATAAAAGTCCTCAGCCCATTTTAAAACCTGTCTCACTCTCTCACACAGCCAATACCTGTATTCAACTCTGCTCAATACTGTGCTTCATGCTTTCTAAGATTTCTGATGAGTGACTTGGGGGATTTTTGTTACATATAATGTTATCTAGACCTGTATGAAGAATTCTGATCCAGACCCCAATAATGCCAGTAAGGAGAACAGTCCAAACTATGACATTCCATGGAATTTCATATTTGATGAGAATTATACTCTGTACTAGTGCCACACATATCTTCTGCTGACCTTTTCCATTTGATGTACCCAAACCCCAAACCAATTCTCCTTCAGACCAATACTAACACGTGGAAGACATTCATCCCTGGCCCCTTTCCAGAGACTTATGCGGTTCACCTGTTCTACCACTCCCCAGGGTAAACAGAATAGCATAACTAGATGGAAGGCAGCATCTAAAAGAAAAGCCTAAAAAGTCACTGTTATGCTGAGTGTTTTACATTAGAAAGACAATTTCTCTTGATATTCAACTTTGCTTAGGATACTCCCTCCCCACTCTTTCTATTGAAGGAAATAACAAAACAATACTGAATGTTTATCCCCTTCCCCAAACTGGAAGCATCCCGGTTTTCTTCTGCCATATTCAAACTTCACCTGCTGGCCAGAGGCAATGAAGCTTTGGTTATAAAAATCACTAGAGACGAAGCAGAGGCACATTTCCCAATTCCTACCAAGTTAAGACCCTAAAGAACCTGAGAATCCCTACATCTATTGATACCATAAAATACCAGATGCAAGATATCTGAGAACCCAAAGCAATCTGGGTGCTCCTCAAGTATAGAAACAGTAGGCTTTCAAATATAATATTCACGTTACTCTTCATAACACCAGAGAGGCTAAGTACACCTCCCACAGACAGGCAGTGTCTCTGTAGACAAAGATCCCAAAGGAGGAGTGGCAACCAAAGATTACAGAGTCATGCTTATAGTTAGAGAAGCCTTAAAACATCATTGTAGGCTAGGCAGAGTGGCTCATGCCTATAATCCCAGCACTCCGGGAAGCTGAAGCAGCAGGATTACTTGAGCCCAGGAGTTCAAGATCAGTTTAAGCAACATAGCGAGACTCCATTTCTACAACAAAAATTTTTTTTAATCAACAAAAAAGTCTTTGTAGAATGCCTAAAGATAAGATTAGTAGTCAAGTGTGGCCCAAGTACTTGGGAGGCTGGGGCAGAGAATCACATGAGCCCAGGGCAACAGAGTGAGACTTTGTCTCAAACAGACAGACAGACAAAAAACGATTCTCGAGACTTCATAAATAATCAGTGTTTCTAACAGACCACAAGTATGACCAGTACAAGTGGAAAATAATTTAAAAATCAACAATTTCTACAAATGTTTTCATCTGGTAAAATGAAATAAGTATAACCCTACAGCAAAACCCATAAATCCTTTTTAGAAAGAACACGGCTTACCTTGCAGGTGGTGGATTTTGCTCTTTTACAACATGTACATCCTTACTGGGCTGTGCCGTCACAGGGATGTCCTTGCTGGACCGTTCTGCTATGGGGATATCTTCATTGGACTGTTCTTCGTGCTTAATTGCTGAGAGTTTTATAAAATGACAGGAAGGGGATAATTAATTTTTCAAAATACTAGATATAGTCCCAGATGTTTTTTAAAAAGCAAAGATTTTAACAGAAGTCCAATTTACAAATATATACAAGCATCATTCTATAAAGTAACCAATAACTTAAAGAAAACCTCAGCCCACAAACCAACAATTGACAAGTATTTACCAGAAAACTCTTCAACCTTACTAAATGACTTAGATTATATTAATTTGGATAGCTACAAAACTTGTCAAGGAAAAAACAACTACCTCTAGTATGGGAGAAAACACAACAACTCCAAATGCCAGAAAACATGTTTCATACCATCATTAGCATCCACATCAGATGGCCTGGTATAACCAGAGTTGGTGGTTACTGACTGTAGATGCTCTTTGTCCGCTTCATATGGCACAGTATTTTCCTCAACATCCTGGCTCTGGGAGAGTTCCAGAACCCCAAAGCCCAACTGTGATGAGGCAGTATCTAGGAACAAAACGCCAAGAAATTAGGCATCATCCCACAACATTATGCAATGTACAAGCTGTTTTCCTCAGCAAAGAAGGGTCCTGTTAAGTCCTTCACCTCAAAGCCCTGTGCACCCCCCAAATTTTTCTTTTTTTTTTTTTTTTTTTTTTTTTTTTTTTGTGGGGTTTT
>NC_037674.1:18878428-18996184 GCF_003255815.1 Theropithecus gelada
TTTTTTTTTTTTTTTTTTTTTTTTTTTTTTTTTTTTTTTTGAGACGGAGTCTCGCTCTGTCGCCCGGGCTGGAGTGCAGTGGCCGGATCTCAGCTCACTGCAAGCTCCGCCTCCCGGGTTCACGCCATTCTCCTGCCTCAGCCTCCCGAGTAGCTGGGACTACAGGCGCCCGCCATCTCGCCCGGCTAGTTTTTTGTATTTTTTAGTAGAGACGGGGTTTCACCGTGTTCGCCAGGATGGTCTCGATCTTCTGACCTCGTGATCCACCCGTCTCGGCCTCCCAAAGTGCTGGGATTACAGGCTTGAGCCACCGCGCCCGGCCCCCCCAAATTTTTCAAAAATAAAAAATAAATGTGGCCGAGCATGGTGGCTCACACCTGTAATCCCAGCATTTGGAAGGCCGAGGTGGGCGAATCACTTAAGGTCAGGGGATCAAGACCAGCCTGGCCAACAAGGTGAAACCTCATCTCTACTAAAAATACAAAGATTAGCCAGGTGTGGTGGCGCACACCTGTAATCCTGGCTACTTGGGAGACTGAAGCACAAGAATGGCTTGAACCTAGGAGACAGAGGTTGCAGTGAGCCAAGATCGCACCACTGAACTCTAACCTGGGCAACTGAGCAAGACTCCGTCTCAAAATAATAAATAAAAAATGAAAAAATAACTAAGTGTATTAAAGATGAAGGGGGAAAATGTGTAATAAAGTAAAAATACTTCATACTATAAAACCTTATAAGCACTTAATACGGTAGACTATGTCTGCTTTCTAAAGGTACATCATAAACTACACCCACAGTCACAGCAATTCAGATTGTACTTCCACCCCACAAAGTACACATTCCAAAAATATTTGAAAAATAAATGAATACAAAAGGAAGAAAACTCAATATGCAGAAAGGGGCTAACCAATGAACTTCAAATTCCTGAACACCAAATTAGGTGGAACATTTTACATTACTAGCAAATTTCTTAATGACTCTCAATTTCATTATGAGAAATCTGTAACCTAATAAAGAGGAGAAATTTAGACATCTGAACGATCATGTTAAAGGAAGTTAGAACAGTCTATTATTCTGCAAAAGGCACAAGGCTACCTTCAGCACCAAGGGAATGTGTAGTATTGCCCGAAGTATCTTCTTCCTTCTCTTTCTCCTTCTGTTTCAACTCTTCTCCCTTCTCTTCCTCCACAGCAGGAGCAGATTCCACTGACATTCCCAGAACACTACACAGCAGAAGGATATAATCATGTGTTCCCAGATAGTTTGGAACACTTTAATCAAAGCACTCTGACCCCCGACACATACCAACCACCTCTTAGCCAAACCTGAAAAAGTAAAATAACTCACCTTTATAGTGTTTCTTTCTACAAAAAGCACCTAAAAGATTAACAATTCAACATCCTATACAGAATTAAGTGAAGAAAAAATAAGGCATCAACACACTTGAATTTTATATTTTTAAGTAGAGGTAGAAAAATCTTGCCTTCAGAAGAATTACTGACAAGTGACGAGAAAAGATATGCATCGGATGAGCAGAGAAAGGGCTCAGAAAACTTTTTAAAAGTTCACAGAAATATTTTAGTAAAAAAATCTTAGAATACATATATAGAACCAGAGAGTCCAAACAAAATTCAGGTAAGGAGCTTATATATGTATATAAATACAAACACGCACTTTTTATTTTTTACTTTTTTTTTTAAGAGACAGAGTCTGGGCCAGGTGCGGTGACTCACATCTGTAATCCCAGCACTTTGGGAGGCAAAGGCAGGCAGATCACGAGGTCAAGAGATCGAGACCAACCTGGTCAACATGGTGAAACCCCGTCTCTACTAAAAATACAAAAATTAGCTGGATGTGGTGGCACGCACCTGTAGTCCCATCTACTCAGGGGGCTGAGGCAGGAAAATTGCTTGAACCCAGGAGGTGGGGGCTGCAGTGAGCCGAGATCACGCCACTGTACTCCAGCCTGGCGACAGAGCAAGACTCCATCTCAAGATAAAAAAAAAGAGACAGAGTCTGTCTCCCAAGCTAAAGTGCAGTGGCACGATCACAGCTTACTGCAGCCTTGAACTACTGGGCACAAGCAAACCCCATATATTTTTAAAATAAGTTAACACCGGCTGGGCACAGTGGCTCACACCTGTAATCCCAGCACTTTGGGAGGCCAAGGCGGGCAGATCACGAGGTCAGGAGATCAAGACCATCCTGACTAACATGGTGAAACCCCATCTTTACTTAAAATACAAAAAATTAGCCAGGCGTGGTGGCGGGCACCTATAGTACCAGCTACTCGGGAGGCTGAGGCAGGAGAATGGCGTGAACCCAGGAGGTAGAGCTTGCAGTGAGCCGAGATCGCGCCACTGCATTCCAGCCTGGGAGACAGAGCAAGACTCCATCTCAAAAAAAAAAAAAAAAAGTTAACGCCACAGGTCAAAATATATAATAAAATTAAAAGACAACTGGCTGGGCATGTTGGTTCACACCTGTAATCCCAGGACTTTGAAGACTGAGGCGGGTGGACCACGAGGCTCAGGAGTTCAAGGTTCTGGAGTTCGAGACCACCCTGGCCAACATGGCAAAATCCCATCTCTACTAAAAATACAAAAATTAGCCAGGTGTGGTGGCACACACCTGTAATCAACGCTACTAGGGAGACTGAGGCACAAGAATCCACTTGAACGTGGGAGGGGGAGGTTGCAGTGAGCTGAGAGAGCACCACTGCACTCCAGCCTGGGTGACAGACTGAGAGCCTGTCTCAAAAAAATAAAAATGAAATAAATGTTTAGGCCAGGCGTATCAGCCCGCATCTGTAATCCCAGCACTTTGGGAAGCCGAAGCGGCTGGATCACCTGAGGTCAGGAATTCAAGACCAGCCTGGCCAATATGGTAAAACACTGTCTCTACTAAAAATTCTAAAATTACCCACGCAAGGTGGCACACGCCTATAGTCCCAGCTACTTGGGAGGCTGAGCCAGGAGAGTCACTTCAACCTGGGAGGCACAGGTTGCCGTAAGCAGTGATCATACCACCGTACTCAAGCCCAGGCAACAAAGCAAAACTCTGCCTCAAAAAATTTACAATACAATACAATACAATGAATTTTTAAAAATCTAAAAGACAACTGATTAGGAAAAAATAACTGCAAGGAATACAACAAAAGATTAGTCTCCATTAAATATAAAGGATTCACACATACAAAGAACCTCAACATATAGACAAATGACAGAATAGACAACTGATAAAAAAAAGAAATACAAGGCCGGGCACGGTGGCTCAAGCCTGTAATCCCAGCACTTTGGGAGGCCGAGACGGGCGGATCACGAGGTCAGGAGATCGATACCATCCTGGCTAACACGGTGAAACCTCGTCTCTACTAAAAAATAAAAAAAACTAGCTGGGTGAGGTGGCGGGCACCTGTAGTCCCAGCTACTCGGGAGGCTGAGGCAGGAAGATGGCGTGAACCCGGGAGGCGGAGCTTGCAGTGTGCTGAGATCCGGCCACTGCACTCCAGCCTGGTTGACAGAGCGAGACTCCGTCTCAAAAAAAAAAAAAAAAAAGAAATACAATACAAGTATCTTTTTTCTTTCTTTTTTTTTTTGAGATAGAGTCTCGCTCTGTCACCCAGGCTGAAGAGCAATGGTGCAATCTTGGCTCACTGCAACCTCCACCTACCAGGTTCAAGCAATTCTCCTGCCTCAGCCTCCCAAGTAGCTGGGATTACAGGCGTGTACCACCACGCCCGGCTGATTTTGTATTTTTAGTAGAGACAGGGTTTCACCACGTTGGTCAGGCTGGTCTTGAACTCCCGACCTCAGGTGATCCGCCTGCCTCGGCCTCCCAAAGTGCTGTGATTATAGATGTGAGCCACTGCACCTGGCCAAGTATCTTTAAACATGTAAAGAAATCAGAGAAACCATCTGTTGCTAATTAAATTAGAAAAAACAGATTTTTAATACTGTATTACTATTCAGTGTTACTCAAACTAAGATGAAATAAGCATCACCATACACTTCTAATGAGTATAGATAAACAAATACTTTCTGGAGAATCATTTGGAAATATGCATCAAACCTTTAAAAATACACATACCTAGTAATTCTAATAATTTCTATTGTAAGAAATAATTTGAAATATGGAACAATCCTTTGAAAGCTTATTTCTAAAAGTCTACTGTTATTGAGAAACAACCTATTAAGTTCAGCATTAAGGAAATGATTAAATTTATAATCTATTAATAAAATATTATATCACCATTAAAAATGTTTGAAACAGGGCCAGACGCAGTGGCTCATCCCTATAATCCCAGCACTTCGGAAGGCCGAAGTGGACGGACCACTCAAGGTTAGGAGTTCAAAACCAGCATGGCCAACATGGTGCAACCCTGTCTCTACTAAAAATACGAAAATTAGGCTGGGCACGGTGGCTCACGCCTGTAATCCCAGCACTTTGGGAGACCGAGGCAGGTGGATCACAAGGTCAGGAGATCAAGACCATCCTGGCTAACATGGTGAAACCCTGTCTCTACAAAAATACAAAAAATTAGCCGGCCGTGGTGGCACGCACCTGTAGTCTCAGCTACTGGGGAGGCTGACGCAGGAGAATCACTTGAACCCAGGAATCGGAGGTTGCAGTGAGCTGAGATCATACCACTGCACTCCAGCCTGGGCGATACAGCAAGACTCCGTCTCAAAAAAAAAAAAAAATTAACCAGTGTGGTGGCACGTGCCTGTAGTCTCAGCTACCTGGGAGGCTGAAGCAGAATCGCTTGAACCCAGGAGGTGGAGGTTGCAGTAAGCCGAGACTGCCCCACCTCACTCCAGCCTCGACAACAGAGAAAGAGTCTATCTCCAAAAAAAGAAAAGCGTGAAACAATCAAATACAAAATGTGAACCTGAATTTGGATCTTAGATCCAATCAACCAACCAATCAATAAAACAAAATAAAAGACATCTTTGAGACAACTGGGAAAATCTGAACCGTATAATTAGATATTACGGAATTATTTAAGTGTGATAATGGTACTACGATTATACAGAATAATGTACTTATTCTCAGGGGATGAATGCTGAAGTATTTAAGGGGACATCATATTAAGGAGAAATCTGATGTCTGCAACACAGTTTTAAACAATTCATCCCCAACCAAAAAAGTACAACACACAGAACAAATGTATACTCTTTCATTTCTTCTGTGGGCTTAAACTTTTAAAATAAAAAATCTGTAGGCCGGGCGTGGTGGCTCAAGCCTGTAATCCCAGCACTTTGGGAAGCCGAGATGGGCGGATCACGAGGTCAGGAGATCGAGACCATCCTGGCTAACACGGTGAAACCCCGTCTCTACTAAAAAGTACAAAAACACTAGCCGGGCGAGGTGGCAGGCGCCTGTAGTCCCGGCTACTCGGGAGGCTGAGGCAGGAGAATGGCGTAAACCCGGGAGGCGGAGCTTGCAGTGAGCTGAGATCCGGCCACTGCACTCCTGCCTGGGCGACAGAGTGAGACTCCGTCTCAAAAAAATAAATAAATAAATAAAAATAAATAAAAATAAAAATAAAAGTAAAAAATCTGTGGAATATGTTAAGTTTTAATTGTCATGGGAAAAATGTTCATGTTTTTAAGCAAAACATCAGCAAACATACACTTTTACTTTCCACATGATGTCAACCATATAAATCGAATGAACAAAAAAAGAGAGAAAAGATGCCAAAATGTTTACAGCAATTAGCCTCTGGGTGGCAGGATTACAGATGCTATCTTTGCTTCCCTGCAACCTTCTATGCAATTAATATTTCATAAAAAGAGCATTAAGCATAACTTTAATAAACATAAAAGAGGTGAAAATATAAATTTGCAAAGTTGGGAACCGTGACCCAAGCAAGTGAAAGAAGACTAAGTAAAGATTTTTACAAGAACTAAATAGAACATTATCTATATAACTGGAAGGACCAAATAAATGACCTTGGGAAACACAGGGAAAGAAAGTTCAAGAGCAAATATTGCAAATGGTAGAAAAGTAGCAATGAAGGACAACAGCACAAAACAACACACACACTTTGAGCTCTTCTTAGTTTCTTTTGGTGTTTTTACCTCATGTCCCTGATCTCTAAATGCTGGTAGGCTCCGTGAGACCTGGGACCTCTTTTCTAGCTGCATTCACCCACTTAATGACCTCATCCAGACTCATGGTTTAGAATACTATCTACCTGCTTATGAGTCTGCAACTTAAATCTCCGGCCTAGACTTTTCCCTCTGAGCTCCAGGCCTCCCTGTCCAATAACTTCTTCAACACATCCAACTGGCTGTTGAAAAGATAGCACAATGTTTCACATGTTTAAAACTGAACTTCCCCTCCTGCAGTCTTCTCCATTTTAATTGTCATTCCATTACTCTAGTTGCTCAAATCAAAAACTTGGAATCTGCCAGGCACAGTGGCATGTATCTGTAGTCCCGGCTACCCAAAGCAAAACAAACCTGGAATAATTATTACTTCCTTCTTGTCTCTCACACTCCACATCTGATCTATCTTTGAATCCTCTTTTCAAATACTCAGAATCTCACCATTCTTCATCTGCTTCAACCCTGGTCCAGCCACTATCACATTTTGCTAAATTATGTCAATAGTTTCCTGGTTGGTTTTCCTGCCTCCAGCCTTGTCCTCCTTTCAGTCTATTCTTAATTAAGCAGCCAGAGTGATTCTGTTAAAAATCTAAATCAGATCATGTCATTCCCTCGCTCAAAACCCTTAAATGTCCTTCTATCTCACTAAAAATGAGAGCCAAATTCCTCACAATGCCTTACATAATCTGGTTCCCTTTTGACTTCTCTGACCTCTTCTCTCACTTCTCTTCGTCACTCCACTACAGCCACACTAACTTCCTTGCTATTTCTCACATATTCCAGGGACACTCATGCCTCAGGGTCTTTGCACTTGCCATTCTCCACGCACGGATCACACTTATCCCAGATAACAACAAATACACTTACTCACTTTAGACTTTTTTTTTTTTTTTTAAGATATGGTCTCACTCTGTCATCCAGGCTAGAGTGCAGTGAAGCAATCATGGCTCACTACAGTCTCAACCTCCCAGGCTCAAGCGATCCTCCCACTTCAGCCTCCCATGTAGCTGGGATCACAGGCGCACACTACCATGCCTGGCTTACTCTGTATTTTTTGTAGAGACAGGGTCTCACTATGTTGTCCAGGCTGCTCTCAAACTCCTGGGCTCAAGAGATCCTCCTGCCTTGGCCTCACTTAGATTTTTAATCAAATGTCCTATCAATGAAGCACTCCCTAGACACCCTATATAAACTTGCAACTCCTTTGTTGCTTCCTCTCTCCTTCCCTGCTATATTAATCTCTTCAGCCCTTCTCAGCATCTAACATACTACATATTTTATTTATTTATCATATATTGCTATACCCTACATAAGAATGTAAGCTACATTACGGTCTTGGATTTTTATTTCTTCTGATCACTTTGTATCCCCAAAATCCAAGAACACCTGGCACATACAAAATACTCAATAGAAAGTACTTTGGGAGGCCGAGATGGGCAGATCAATTGAGGTCAGGAGTTCAAGATCAGCCTGGCCAACATGGTGAAACCCCGTCTCTACTAAAAATACAAAAATCAGCCAGGCATGGTGGCACTCGCCTGTAATCCCAGCTACTAGGGAGGCTAAGGGACAAGAATCGCTTAAACCCAGGAGGTGGAGGTTGCAGTGAGCCGAGATGGTGCCACTGCACTCCAGCCTGGGCAACAAAGCAAGACTCCATCTCAAAAAACAAAACAGAAAATACTCAAAAAAATTTTGTAGAACCATTGGATGAATCAGAAAAAGATGAAATAATCCAGATTAAGATAAAAAACAGTATTGAAGTTAAACTTTTCTCCACCGCCTAAAGTTGATGGAAAGAGAAAACAAAGGTTTAAATATATTATTTAGAGATATAAACGGAGCCAGTAGAAGAATTAAAATAATTACCATCAAAAATTCAGAGGGTGAAAACAAAAAAAAAAAAAATTGGGAGGGCGGGTGCGGTTGCTCACGCCTGTAATCCCAGCACTTTGGGAGGCCGAGCAGGGTGGATCACCTGAGGTCAGGAGTTCAAGACTCGCCTGACCAACATGGAGAAACCGCAGCTTTACTAAAAATACAAAATTAGCCGGACATGGTGGCGCATGCCTGTAATCCCAGCTACTCGGGAGGCTGAGGCAGGAGAATCGCTTGAACCTGGGAGGCGGAGGTTGCAGTGAGCCGAGATCATGCCATTGCACTCCTGCCTGGGCAACAAGAGCGAAACTCGGTCTTAAAACAAAACAAACCAAAACAAAAAAATTGGGAGGGTGTTGCTGAGTTATCCCATCTTTCATTATCAGAACTCAACTGTCTTAATCTGATAAAGCAAGAAACGACAATACAAAAGTATTACTTTACATATAAAACACATTTATAGTTTTATAACAGTATTAGAGGTAGGAAGATAACCTCCCAAAGAAGTAAAACCACAAACAGTTAAAGAGAGTTGCCTTTGTGAAAAGGGAGCAAGGGTGAGGAAGGACTCTCTGCTTTTCATTATAAGCCCTTTTTATTGTACTTATTTATTCATTTATTTTTGAGGCAGGGTCTCACTATGCCACCCAGGCTAGAGTGCAGTGGTGCGATCACGGCTCACTGCAACCTCTGCTTCCCAAGCTTAAGCGATCCTCCCACCTCAGCCTCCTGAGTAGCTGGAACCACAGATGTGTGCCACCCTGCCCCAGCTAATTTTTTTGTATTTTTGGTAAAGACAGGATTTCACCATATTGCCCAAGCTGGTCTCAAACTCCCGAGCTCAAGTGATCTACCTGCCTTGGCCTCCCAAAGTGCTGAAATTATAGGCCTGAGCCACTGCGCCCAGCCTATAAGCCCTTTTTAAAGTGAATGACTTATATTATTCTGTTAAAAATATTTAACAGCTCTCACCAAAATTAAAAATTGCTCCATGAAAAACCCTATGAAGAGAAAGGATAGAGTGGGAGAAAATATTTGCAAAATACATATTCTACAAAAGAGTAGTATCTAGAATATATAAAGAACTCTCAAAACACAACAGTAAAAAAAAATCCAATTTGCCCAAAATGGGCAAAAAATATGAACAGACATTTCCCTGAAGAAAATGACAGGCAGCAAGTAAGCACGTGAAAAGATCCTCACCATCATTAGCCATTAGGGAAATGCAAATTGAAACAACAATGAGGTATCACTACAGGCTTGTAATGGCTAAAATAAAAAATAGTGAAAACACCAAATGCCAGTGAGGATGAAAAAAAATTAGATCACTCATACATTGCTGGTGGGACTATAAAACAGTACGGCCACTCTAGAAAAGTTTGGCAGCTTCTTAAAAAAACAAACATGCAACTACCATGACCCAGCAATTGAAAATCTGGGCATTTATCCTAGTGAAATGAAGACTTACGTTCACAGAAAAACCTGTACATATGGCCAGGCGCAGTGACTCATACCTATAATCCCAGCACTTTGGGAGGCCGAGGCAGGCAGATCACCTGAGGTCAGGAGTTCAAGACCAGTCTGGTCAACATGGTAAAATCCCATCTCTACTAAAAATACAAAAATTAGCCAGGCGTGGTGATGTGCAGCTGTAGTCCCAGCTACTCGGGATGCTGAGGCTGAAGAATCACTTAAACCCAGGAGTAGATGTTGCAGTGAGCTGAGATTGCATTCCAGCCTGGGCGACAGAGCAAGACTCCACCTCAAAAAAAAAAAAAAAAAAGAAAGAAAAAAGAAAAGAAAAACCTGTTCATAAATGTTTATAACAGCTTCTTCATAGTAGTCAAAAACAAGAAAAAAAAAACCCAGATGTCCTTCAATTGACGAATGGTTAAACAAACTGTGGTACATCCATGGCATGGAAGACTACTCAGCAATAAAAATGAACTATTGATACATGCAAACACATGGATGGATCTCCAAAAGTTATGCTGATTGAAAAAGCCAATCCCAGGGATGGGCATGGTGGCTCATGCCTGTAATCCCTGCACTCTGGGAGGATGAGACAGGAGGATCGTTTGAGCCCAGGCGTTGGAGACCAGCCTGGGCAATACAGCAAAACCCCATCTCTACAAAAAGTTAAAAAATTAGCTGGGTGTGGTGGCATGTGCCTGTCGTCTCAGCTACTTGCGAGGCTGAGACGGGAGGATTGCTTGAGCCCAGGAGGTGGAGGCTGCACTAACCATGACCTTGCCACTGCACTCCAACCTGGGCAACAGAGTGAGGCTCTGCCTCAAAAAAAAAAAAAAGCCCATCACTGAAGGTTACAGACTGTATGATCCCATTTTACATAATATTTTGAAATGACATTTACACATGAAGAATGGATTAATGGTTGCCAGGGGTTTGGGTGCAAAAGAGGGAGGTAGGTGTGGCTATAAAAGGGCAACAATAAGCATCCTTGCGGTGTTAGAACTGTATCTTGACTGTAGTGGTGCACACACAAACCTACACGGGTGATAAAACTATGTACGACTTAATACACACATGCACACACACACACACACACACACACACAAAAGTAAAACAGGAAATGTGAATAAATTTGGTGGATTTGGCCAGGCAAGGTGGCTCACACCTGTAATCCCAGCACTTTGGAAGACTGAGGCAAGTGGATCACTTGAGGTCAAGAGTTCAAGACCAGCCTGGCCAACATGGGGAAACCCCATCTCTACTAAAAACACAAACATTAGCCGGCAGTGGTGGTGGGCACCTGTAATCCCAGCTACTCAGGAGACTGAGGCAAGAGAGTCACTTGAACCTGGGAGGCAGAGGTTGCAGTGACCCAAGGTCACACCATTGCACTCCAGCCTGGGGAACAAGAGTGGGACTCCGTCTCAAAAAAAAAGGGTTTTGAAGGGATTTTATTCTTTTGGAATCAACTCCAAATTCTTTCCAGCTTCATGGCCTATGCATACACAGTTCATTCTGTCTGGAAAGCTCCTCCTTGCATACTGCACATAGAAATCTGCAGCCCTTCAACTATGCCCTCCCAAGCCCTTCAACTATGCCTATCAAATTCATATTTATTGTGTAGATTGTATTCCACAAAGAGGTGCTCCCTTATCCTTCAGATTAGGTTATATATATATTTTCTCCTCTTTGCAATGATCACAGTGGTAATGGAATAGCTATTGATGTAATGACTCATTTAACATGTCTCTCCTATTAAATTATAAGCTCCTCAATGGCAAAAGCCCCTTTAAAGCACATGCTACAGTGCCTGCACATTTATTTAACATGAGAAGAAGTAGCATGAAACTTCTCAAATAGCACTGCTTCATTCACAATGAGGGATGTGCATACTTCCTGTCCCCACTGGCTCAAACCAGGATGCTGAGCCACAAAAACATAGATAAGCCTGGCACGTGTTCCTAAAGAGGTACCATAAACTTAAATGCCCACAGAAATCAAAGCAAGGTAACATAGACGAGTGAAGCAGCTGGGTGTAAGAACAAAAGCACAAGCACTATGATAAACGACAAAAGAACACCTGGCCTCAGTGTCCAAGTACAATGGTGAATTTAGTGACTATGGCAAATCATAGCACTAATGCTCCATATAAGCAGAGGTTGACTGCTACTCATAACTCCAGCCAACTGTTGCCAATAGAGACAAGAAATGCCAAAAGCTAGAACTCTAAGCTTTATGAGAAATTTCCCCATTTTAAAATTCTATCAATTAATTCAAATATATTAACATTTTACCACCTATGTAGGCCAAATAAAACACTTCTGCAGGCCACAATGAGCCCATTCGTTTGCAGGTTGTTCTACAGCATTTATTTTACTTGATTTGCAAGGAAAAAAAAATACATACAAACAAACACAGACTGTAAAATAAAACACACCTCCAAAAAAGCTTTTCTTTTTGAGACAGGGTCTCATTCTGTCAACCAGGCTGGCGTGCAGTGGCACAATCATGGCTACTGCAGCCTCAATCCTCCAGGCTCAAATGATCCTTCTATCTCAGCCTCCTGAATAGGTGGAGCTACAAGCATGCACCATCATGCCCTGCTAATTTTTTTATTTTATTTTATTTTATTTTATTTTGAGACAGAGTCTCGTTCTGTCGCCCAGGCTGGAGTGCAAAGGCGCGATCTTGGCTCACTGCAATCTCTGCTTCCCAGGTTCAAGTGATTCTCCTGCCTCAGCCTCCTGAGTGGCTGGTATTACAGGTACCCACCACCACACCTAGCTAATTTTTGTATTTTTAATAGAGACTGGGTTTCACCATATTGTCCAGACTGGTATCAAACTCCCAACCTCAGGTGATCTGCCCACCTCAGCCTCCCGAAGTGCTGGGATTACAGGTGTGAGCTACCGCGCCCAGCCCCTTTTTTTTTTCTTCTGTAGAGACAACGTCTCACTAGGCTGCCCAGGCTGATCTCAAACTCCTGGGCTCAAGTGATCCTCTTGCCTGAGCCTCCTAAAGTGCTGGGATTACAGGCATGAGCCACTGTGCCCAGCCAAAAACCATTTCGTTTTAAGAAACGACGATAGTCTTTAACCATCTCGAGCTAATATTCTCCTCTCTAACCACCTCCCCTTTCTACCACCCCAAAACTCCTGATGTTCTCTACTTTCTCCTTAGACCTTAGAAGTATTGGGGCAGAAGACTGAGACGCACTGACTAGTTAGAAAGAAAGAGGAGACATTAGAGTCATAAGGACCAGGTTCAAAGCCCAGCTCTGTCACTTACTAGCAATGTACTCTAGAGCAAGTTATCTAATTTCTTTGCCCATCAATTTTCCCCTGTATAAGATGGAAGTAATAACAATGTCTTCATTGTACAGCTGCTTTAAGAATAGGATTAAATAACATTATACTATATGCCAAATGTCCAATATAGGACCTAACACAGAGGATGAACTCAAAAAATGGATACTATAAAGATATGCATAAGACACGGTAAAAATTGAATCCTGTTTAGGGTATGAATTAAACATTCTAGATCTAAAACTGGTGGGTTACTTCGGTTGATAGATGGAAAACGTGCCTGATAGTTCTGAAAATACTCCTAAATTTTTTTTTTTTTTTTCTGAGACAGAGTCTCGCTCTGTCACTCAGGCTGAAGTACAGTGGCACAATCTCAGCTCACTGCAACCTCCACCTCCCGAGTTCAAGCGATTCTCCTGCCTCAGCCTCCTGAATAGCTGGGATTACAGGCATGCGCCACCAGGCCCAGCTAATTTTTGTGTTTTTAGTAGAGATGGGGTTTCACCATGTTGGCCAGGCTGGTCTCAAACTCCTGACCTCAAGTGATCCATTGGCCTTGGCCTCTCGAAGGGCTGGGATTATAGCCATGAGCCATAATCTTAAATACTTTTCAATAATTTTTTTTCTGGCCCCTAAATACTTTTCAGTAATTTTTTTCTACTAGAAGGAATGTTTATTTTGTTTCACATGCACAAGACAGATCACGATTTGAATAATGTAAGTATAAAAATTGTTATTACCGTCACAAAAGAGTTTCCAGCTATCAGTACTAATACAATACTGTCTAATACAACCCTCAAGTCCCACTTCCTAATCCACAAGAAAAAGATTAATCCTTTTATCCTTGGGATCAGGCAACAGGTACAGATAAAAGAATAAATTCGATAATACGCTTAAATAAACCCCTTCAAACACTGTATACCTGCTTGTCCTGTTTGGCTGAGGTAACTGCTCAATGACCTGACTGATGGAACCACATGTGTCCAAGTTAGAAGAATCCACAGGGTCTGAAAAAAATTACTGGATATTAGCACAAAAGACATATACCACCAAACTTTAATACAAAATCAGGAATATAGACAATACCAATCTAATCAGTGACACCAGCACATCAACTTTTGAGTGACTACTATGCAGACGCCCCAGTAGGCTTCCTTATATACATTCAACACAACCACATAAAGTTTAAATTCACCCAGCTCCAAAAAGAGCATCCAAAAAATGCAAAGGGGACCAGTAGCTTTAAACATCTCACCTGCAATCTTGTTTTCTTTCAAATGTTCATTGAACCCACTATTACTGTCTCCTCGTTCTTCTCCAGCTGTTTGTTCAGGATTGGACACAACATCCTAGAAAATACACATACAAAATATCCCCATTATATATGAAATAGTTCAAAATGAAACCTACTGTGAACAATTTTTCCAATCAACTTTATTGAGAAGATAATGATCTTCTAAATACTTACGTTTGCTGGTTGTTTTTGGTTTTTTAAAAAAATCGGCTCAATCATTTTCAAACAAGGTATCACTCACCAATACAGGATTTTCTTTGTGCGTCTGAAGATTAGGAAGGTGTCGAGATAGCATACTGAAGTGAGAACCAGAATCATCTTCTAGAACCTGGCTTTCAGGCTGAGAATCTTCAATTATCAGGCAAGGAGTATCTTGCTGAGAGAAATCTGAATCCAACTGACTTCCAGTAGGGTCCATCTGCTCCCCTGGAATGGAATAACAAAAGATCAGTTCCGTGTAACCTACTAGCCTTGCTCACGCAGTCTAAACCTAAATAATGGGGCGGAAGTACAAGAGCTGGGAAACGGGACCAGTTCAGGACTCCTCCAATTAGAATATTATATTTATAATTGCTGCAAGCACTTTCCTATTATGCTTACCAAGTCCCCGTTCCTCGTTACTTACAATAAGCCTTCCTATTCCTCCCTCTCTCTTTTTCATCACCTTCTCGTAGACACCCTTTCCCCTCCTTCCTAACCTCTTCTCTCCCCCCCCCTTTTTCCATCCCCCCCCCCGCGACGTCCTTCTGGCGCCTCTACCGCCCCCCAAAAGCCTGTTTTCTAAAATCTGTTCGCCAGAGGCCCCACAGCCTTTCAGCTTTCCTCACGACCACCAAGCCTTCTTAGCTACCATTTCCCCACCCCCTCCTTAAAGCCCTCCAACCCCTTCCCCGTCACCGCCGCCATGCTTGCCACCCCGCCCCCTCCGGTCAGCCATCCTTTCAGACCCGAAATCCAGGCCTTCAGAGCCCACTGCACTCCCATTTCTCTCCAAACAGTACCAGGCATCCCAGCGGGAGGTCCCTCGCGCTCGAGCTAGAGGTCTCTGCACGCTCCCCAAGTCCCTCCAGATCGATCCCCAGGTCGCCGCTGTCGCCACCGCCGCCACCGGCCGCGAACTCCCCCTTTCCCGTCACGTCACACAATATCGGATCGTCCATTCGCTGCCGCTGCCCGCCACTCAAGAACTCCCGTGGATGATAGGTAGCTGAGGCAGAGTGCCCCGCCCCACGTAAGAAAAAGGAACACGGCGGCGCGTTTCCATGGCAGCATGGACGTTGCAGGCCCTCCCCTTTAGTAGAGCCGGAGAATGACGGTATCCTTGAACCGAAGGGACCTTGAGAGGGCGTGAAATACCTTCCCCTGCTTCCAGGACGATTGCATTTACCACTACTCAGACATTTCAGAACCTCTACCTGCTTTTTCTCGTCCCATGCCCCTTAATCCCGGTCCCTCACCCTCTTTCCTGGAAAAGGAGAGAGTTTCCCAGCTTTCTCATAACAGGGCAAAGAAGAAGCGGCTTGAGGATGGCTAGTATTTCAGAGCTGCTGAAACGAAGAGAAGAGACTCTTCTTTGACACGGGGTTAACCTGTGTCAATGAGGATCCCTTTTGTGGGCCTCTACCCTGAATCCAGGGGCCTGACATTACGTCTCTGCCAGGGCGTTTTTAGTTTTTGTTTTTACATTGTATGAGGACTCCAGTAAGCCATATTTCTTCCCATTGCCCTTTTCAGCCTAGGACGTATTTCAAGCTTCACATTTGTTTATCGTTGCCTTATCTTTTATGGGACTGCCTACAGAGACTACAGCCCCAGACATATTTTGCACCTCCCATTGAGAGAATTGAGCAGTGTCATTCTCAAACTCCATGGTAAAGAGAACAGCTGCCACTCCTTCTAACTAGATGCCCTCAAAGATAGCTCCAAGCCCAGAGATTCTATTATCGTAATTATGGTGCCAGGGTCTTAAAGAGGGTGTGGCAGCTGTGACGAGTCTTAATGAACTAAGCCCCATGAGGCATATGTGTTTTTTTGTTGTTGTTGATGGGTGGGGGTATGTTATTTAAGTGGCAGTTGGATCCAGGATATAAGTCTAGCCAGAGCAGCTGTCAATAGGGAAAGCACCTAGCACAGTGCCAAACATATACACAGTAGGCATTCAATGGGAGGCAGTTTTCTCTTTCTACCCCAGGCTCAGATTTATTTCAGCACAGCCCAACCATGATTCTCCATTTCCATAAATGCCCTATTCAGTACTTGATATAGGCAAAGCTGAAGTAGAGCTTCCTACCAATCTTCTCACTGCTGCTATAAATTACAGTGATCATATTCTCCAAACCAAAATCAAGGCATGTTGTCTGAATACATGTTACTTATGGGAACAAAAGACTGACTCCTTGAAACTGTCCTGAAAAATCTAGAATCTATTACTGCTATAACTGGAATATAATTATGGTCCCCAGAATGTTTTATTAGTGGAGCTAAAATGAAATGGACCACACAGAGACTCATCTCACTTCTTAATCTTAAAATCATTTACAATTGACTGTTTTCATACTCCACTCCTAAAGCTGCAGAAGACCAGTGACTAAACAAATCTAATACTTAAAGACCAGGTTAGATCAATACTAACTACACTAGATGGACAAAGTGAGTTCATCTGCTCTATTTGAGAAGGCACAACCAACCAGGTCCTGTTATGAGTAAATCATGACCTTGAGTCCCGTAAAAATCCCCCAAAGTCACCATTTTTTTTGCTTTTCTTCTCTAGCCTGCTTCTGCTTCCTCCCCAAGTGAGACACATATAAGCAGATCTCTTTGATTACTTGACAAGTTGGTTTATCAGAACTCAAAATGGCTGGGTGCAGTGGCTTACACCTGTAATCCCAGCCCTTTGGGAGACAGAGGCAGGTGGATTGCTTGAGCCCAGGAATTTGAGACCAGCCTGGGCAACATGGCAAAACCCCATCTCTACAAAATATGCGGGAAAAAAAATTAGCTGGGTGTGGTGGCATGTGCCTGTAGTCCCAGCTACTCAGGAGGCTGAGGTGAGAGCATCCCCTGAACTAGGAGGCAGAGGTAGCAATGAGCCAAGACTGGAACACTGTGCTCCAGCCTGGACAAGAGAGTGAGATCCTGTCTGAAACAAACAACAATAATAAAAACCTAAAAACCGCCAGGCACAGTGGCTCCCACCTGTAATCCCAGCACTTTGGGAGGACGAGGCGGGCAGATCACAAGGTCAGGAGATCCAGACCATCCTGGCTAACACGGTGAAACCCCACCTCTACTAAAAATACAAAAAATCAGCTGGGCGTGGTGGTGGGCTCCTGTAGTCCCAGCTACTCAGGAGGCTGAGGCAGGAGAATTGCTTGAACCCTGGAGGTGGAGGTCACAGTGAGCCGAGATCGCGCCACTGCACTCCAGCTGGGGCAACAGAGCGAGACTCCATCTCAAAAAAAAAAAAAAAAGGCCAGGCGTGGTGGTTCACGCCTGTAATCCCAGCACTTTGGGAGGCCGAGGCGGGCAGATCACAAGGTCAGGAGTTCAAGACCACCCTGGCTAACAGGGTGAAACCCCATCTCTACTAAAAATACAAAAAATTAGTCATGCATGGTCGTGGGTGCCTGTAGTCCCAGCTACTCGGGAGGCTGAAGCAGGAGAATGGCGTGAACCCAGGAGGCGGAGCTTGCAGTGAGCCAAGATCACGCCACTGCACTCCAGCCTGGGCAACACAGCAAGACCCCGTCTCAAAAAAATAATAATAATAAAATAAAATAAAGATAAAAACCTAAAAACCTCAACCTGACTAAAAATAAATAGATAAATACATGAGTGAGCCATTTGCATTACTAAACAAGAGTCTTAAAAAAAAACTGTTAAGAAAAACTATTAATTCCTTGTTAGGCAGTGTGGCAATTAACTTAATCATTAAATTATCCAGAAAAAACAGAAACTACAGGCAGAATGGTTGCCCATGGAAGCTGTGACTGAATGCAGCTAGATGAGTCAAAGGCCTTTATTGACTCCTAGACTGCAAAGGACCAACAGCATATTTACCTATCTACAGGTAACATCTTTTTCTAAACCACCTTAGACAGAGAAATCTAACTTACCTCTAAAACCCTCCCAGAGAAGAAGACTCAACAGATCTTATGTTAACTTGCTTTAAAGTTTAACAAACCTGGGCCGGGCGCGGTGGCTCAAGCCTGTAATCCCAGCACTTTGGGAGGCCGAGGTGGGCGGATCACGAGGTCAGGAGATCGAGACCATCCTGGCTAACACGGTGAAACCCCGTCTCTACTAAGAAATACAAAAAATAGCCGGGCGAGGTGGCAGCGCCTGTAGTCCCAGCTACTCGGGAGGCTGAGGCCGGAGAATGGCGTGAACCCGGGAGGCGGAGCTTGCAGTGAGCTGAGATCGCGCCACTGCACTCCAGCCTGGGCGACAGCGCGAGACTCCGTCTCAAAAAATAAAAAAAATAAAAAAAATAAATAAATAAAGTTTAACAAACCTCATTGTCAGAAATTTTTCTTCTAATCCTAATCTTCTAACCTAAATCCTTTATTATATAATTTAAAGTCATTTCCTCTCATATTGTCTTTAACTGCTATCTTTAAAACCCAAATAGATGTCATTAAGTTGGGATCATCTCATTTGGTCCTATAATTCTGTAATAAATGTCAAACAATCAAACAACAAATCTAAATGCTATTTGACTTAGTTTGTATTTTTCTGAAGCCTCCTCAAAGACTTCTAGCAAAAGAACCCTAGCCACCTTATTCTTCCCTCACAGGTATTCCACCAACCTTTAAAGTTGCTTCATGATCTTATGGAAACTCATAGTTTTGGAGCTCAGTGACAGAGTACTCTACTGAGGAGACTTGACAAGTGCCAAATTTAATGATAGGAAAACAATCATATATTCCTTTTTTTTTTTTTTTTTTTTTTTTTTTTTGAGACGGAGTTTCACTCTTCTTGCCCAGGCTGGAGTGCAATGGTGCAATCTCTGCTCACCGCAACCCCGCCTCCTGGGTTCAAGTGATTCTCCTGCCTCAGCCTCCTGAATAGCTGGGATTACAGGCATGCACCACCACACCCAGCTAATTTTGTATTTTTAGTAGAGACAGGGTTTCTCCATGTTGGTCAAGCTGGTCTCAAACTCCTGGCCTCAGGTGATCTGCCCGCCTTGGCCTCCCAAAGTGCTGGGATTACAGGCATGAGCCATGGCGCCCAGCCTCTCCCCTCTTTGTATAGAAGTAATCAAATCTTCACATCCAAGTAGCATCTCCTGTCCACTCTACTTCTCTATGTTTGCAGTCTGGCTTCAACCTCCATAAATCTAATGCCAGACACAAAGTAGTTACTCAAAACATGCTAATAACTGGTTCTAAAATTTTCTTGTCAAATTACCTCATTATCAGCCAGGCGCGGTAGCTCAAGTAATCCCAGTACTTTGGGAAGCCAAGGGAGGCTGATTGCTTGAGCTCAGGTGTTCAAGACTAGCCTGGCCAGCATGGTGAACACCCCTGTCTCTACTAACAATACAACGGTGGTGTGCACCTGTATTCCCAGCTACTCAGGAGGCTGAAGTGGAAGAATCACTGGAACCTGGGAGGCGGAGGCTGCAGTGAGCTGAGATCGCGCCACTGCACTCCAGCCTGGGCTACAGAGCAAGACTGTGTCTCAAAAAACAACAACAACAAATTACCTCATTATCTTTGACGTCTGTAGTGTCTGATGCTGTTGCCATTCCCTCCTCAAAATTCATCCTGTGACTTGATAAATCCTGGCTCTCCTCCACCATCTCAGCTTTCTTTCCAATTCCTAACTTCCTGGAAGCCAGTACTATAGAATAAAAATTGAGAGTGATACAAACATGCTCAACACAGATGAACCTTGAAAACGTTATGCTAAGTGAAATAAGCCAGACACAAAAGAACAAATATTGTGCGATTATATTTATATGAGGTACCTAGAGTAGGCAAATTCAGAAAGAGAGAAAGTAGAATGGTGGCTGCCAGGAGCTAGGAGGAGAGAGGAAAGGGAATTTATTGTTTAATGATTTACAGAGCTTTAGTTTGGGAAGATGAAAAAGTTCTGGAGATGGATGGTGGTAATTGTTGCACAACAATGTAAATGTACTTAATGCCATTGAACCATACACTTAAAAATGATTATAATGGTACATTTATGTGTATTTTACTACAGTAAACAAGTTTTTCAATGAGACTAAACTTTAATGTTTAAACATGCATACTTAGATCATAAAAAATTGTAATAACAGGATTGCAATAAATGTCAGAATGTATGGTTAATTTTATAGGGAACAGTGGGGTTGTAATTCATTAAAAGGCATGTGAGGTGCTTGGAAATGTTCTATTTTTTATTACCAGAGGCATTACACAGGTATACTATTTATAATTCATAAATTTGTACATTTATATTTTATTTTATTCACTTTATATGTGCTATATTTCACAATAAAGATGATTCAAAATAAATATCATTAATCCTAAAACTCATAATATGGTGAAAGAGGGTATATACACGATCTCAAAGTATCTCCCTAAAATGTACTGAATTATTACAAAGAGAAAAGTGGTAAATTTGCAGTGAAGAAGCCTGATATTCACCAACTCAACCAACTAATCTCAGTTAATATACCAGTAAGGGGACAAAAAGCTATCTGTGTCACTTGATATGATGCTGTGAGGATATATCACACTTTAATTGTATTCCTGCCAAAAATGTATAACCTAAATCTGATCATGAGAAAATATCAGATAAACCCACATTAATGTGTGCTCTACAGATAAACGGCCCCTATTCTCCAAAGAGAGAGAAAGAGAGAGAGAGAGAGAAGTGCTGCCAAGGTCAAGAATGACAATGAAAGTCTCAAGAAATGTTCTAGATTTGAGAAGACTACAAAGACAAAACCATGGCCGGGCGCGGTGGCTCACGCCTGTAATCCCAGCACTTTGGGAGGCCGAGGCGGGCGGATCACAAGGTCAGGAGATCGAGACCACGGTGAAACCCCGTCTCTACTAAAAATACAAAAAATTAGCCGGGCGCGGTTGTGGGCGCCTGTAGTCCCAGCTACTCGGGAGGCTGAGGCAGGAGAATGGCGGGAACCCGGGAGGCGGAGCTTGCAGTGAGCAGAGATCGCGCCATTGCACTCCAGCCTGGGCGACAGAGCGAGACTCCGTCTCAAAAAAAAAAAAAAAAAGACAAAACCATTATATGCAACAGATGATGCAGAACTGAATCCTGGACAAGAACTTGGTTTCCCTTCTTCTATAAATAATTCTAATGGGAGCACTGTTGATATCTGAATAAAGTCTGTAGATTAGTAACAAATCAATGTTATTTTCCTGATCTTGATAATTATACTGTGGTTATTAAATAAAAAATAAAGAAAGAGAGTGGTACTAAATTATCCAAGATTGGAGCTGGGCAGTTTGGTACTAAGCAAAACTAAAGAAAAGTTAACCTGGGGCCGGGCGCGGTGGCTCAAGCCTGTAATCCCAGCACTTTGGGAGGCCGAGACGGGCGGATCACGAGGTCAGGAGATCGAGACCATCCTGGCTAACACGGTGAAACCCCGCCTCTACTAAAAAATACAAAAAACTAGCCGGGCGAGGTGGCGGGCGCCTGTAGTCCCAGCTACTCGGGAGGCTGAGGCAGGAGAATGGCGTAAACCCGGGAGGAGGAGCTTGCAGTGAGCTGAGATCCGGCCACTGCACTCCAGCCTGGGCGACAGAGCCAGACTCCGTCTCAAAAAAAAAAAAAAAAAAAAAAAAGAAAAAGAAAAGTTAACCTGGCCGGGCGCGGTGGCTCAAGCCTGTAATCCCAGCACTTTGGGAGGCCGAGACGGGAGGATCACGAGGTCAGGAGATCGAGACCATCCTGGCTAACACGGTGAAACCCTGTCTCTATTAAGAAATACAAAAAAACTAGCCGGGCGAGGTGGCGGGCGCCTGTAGTCCCAGCTACTCGGGAGGCTGAGGCCGGAGAATGGCGTGAACCCGGGAGGCGGAGCTTGCAGTGAGCTGAGATCTGGCCACTGCACTCCAGCCTGGGCGACAGAGCGAGACTCCGTCTCAAAAAAAAAAAAAAGAAAAGAAAAGTTAACCTGTACCTAACATAGGAATAGCATGAGGACAAGAGAAGGAATATATTTAGAGACTATGGAAACTGCCAGAAATCAGACCCAGGGTGGTAGAAGGTGAGAAAAGTTCATTTTGCAAATTAAAAAACAACAACAAAAACAAACAAACAAACAAAAAGCAGTTATTCCTAAACTCCTAAGTTTCAATAGGAAGAAAGGAGTTTTTATGTTCTGGGGCTGAGAAATCTAAAAAGAATATAAGAGAAGACTTCAGTGGTCAAGGACACCACTGTGTCCTAGTGGCTGAACTATGAAATGGTTACTCATATTCTGAGGTAGTGTGTGTACATAAAGTAATGTCTACGTACAAAGAAGGGAACAACAGACTCTGGGGCCTACTTAAGGGGGGAGGGGGGAGGAGGGTGAGAATCAAAAACTATCTATCAGTTACTATGCTTGTTACCTGGGTGGCAAAATAATCTGTACACCAAACACCGTGATAATGCAACTTACCTATTTAACAAACCTGCACATGTACCCCTGAACCTAAAATAAAATTTAAAACAATAAATAAATAATAAAGTAAAAGTAACATTGCATGAACACAGTGCCTACTCTTGGATCCCACTTCCTGTGTCATGATTACCCTTTCCCACTCTACTCTGAGCATATCCCTTCTGTAGTGTCTTCAGTAGAGCTAGGTCTCAAAGGCTGATCTGGGCTGTACAGAGCTAGTGTGCTAACTAACTAGTGGCAAGAATAACAGTAATGCATCTTGACTCTACTCACATATAAGCACATCACACAGAGTCTCAAGAACCCAAAGTCAGAGCAAGTCAGAAAACCCATAAAACTGACCAAAAGTGTCTTCACAAACTCAGGTGCATTTATTAATTTCAATTCACTTAAATGCAAGGTACCATTTTGGCTCCACGGTGGTGGTGGAGAGAGAGCAGTGTACAAGGATGAATAATATCTAGTTTCTAGCTTCAAAGAATTTACAATCTAGGAAGGAGATAAGACATACAAATAATGATAGTACAAGATACAATAAAAGTTCTGTAGGCATTGTGAGACAGAAATTGAAAGAATTTTAGTCGTGGTTATAATGAATACTTCTTGAGCACTTACTATGTTCTAAGTTCTATTTACTCTCACTCCTTTCTTGATTTTATCCAGTCACATTGCTATAAATACAATCTATATGCCAATGACTCCTAACTATATCTTTGACCCACACCTCTCTCTCAAATTACAAATTTATGTATCTAGCTGCCTATTCAATATCTTCATTTTGATGTCCAATTGACATCTCAAATCAACATGCTTAAAATTGAACTCATCTCTTCTACCAAGCCTACTCCACCTGCAGCCTTCCCCATCTCAGTTGATGGCAACTTCGCCCTTCTGGTTGCTTATAACAAAAAGCTTGAAGAGACTATTTTTTTATTAATAGAGAAAAATTTAAAAGCTATGTACTTATATAATCCACCTTCAACAATTATCAACAAATGCTCAATCTTCTTTTGTTGTTTTTCTTTTATTTTTTTCCAACAAATGCTCAATCTTATTTCATCTATATCCACCCACTTCCTCCAAACTGATTTCTAAACAAATCCCAGACATCATATAATTTTATTCATAAATACTTCTGTGTCTAAAATGTAGAGAATATTTTAGGCCAGGCTTGGTGGGTCACACTTATAATCCCAGCACTTTGGGAGGCTGAGGTGGGTGGACTACCTGAGGTCAGGAGTTTAAGACCAGCCTGGCCAACATCGTGAAACCTCATCTCTACTAAAAATACAAAAATTAGGCCCGGCGTGGTGGCTCACGCCTGTAATCCCAGCACTTTGGGAGGCCAAGGCAGGCATATCACAAGGTCAGGAGATCGAGACCATCCTGGCTAACATGGTGAGACCCAGTCTCTACTAAAAATACAAAAAAATTAGCTGGGCATGGTGGTGGGCTGAGGCAGGAGAATGGCGTGAACCCAGGGGGCGGAGCTTGCAGTGAGCTGAGATCGCGCCACTGCACTCCAGCCTGGGCGACAGAGCGAGACTCTGTCTCAAAAAAAAAAAAAACGCAAAAATTAGCCAGGCATGGTGGTGGGCACCAGTAGTCCCAGTTACTTGGGAGGCTGAGGCAAGAGAATCGCTTGAACCTGGGAGGCGGAGGTTGCAGTGAGCAGAGATCGCACCACTGCACTCCAGCCTGGGTGACAGAGTGAGACTCTTGTCTCAAAGAAATAAAATAAAATAAAATAACATAAAATAACATAAAATAACATAACATAACATAAAATAAAATAAAATAAAATAAAATAGAATATTGTAAACATAAGAACATCATCAACACACCCAACGAAAATGAACAGGCCAGGCATAGTAGCTCACATCCCAGAACTTTGGGAGGCCAATGCAGGAGGATCACTTGAGCTCAGGAGGTCAGGTCTGCAGTGAGCAGTAATCATGCCCCTGCACACCACCCTGGGTGACAGTGACAGTCTGTCTAAAAAACATATATATGTATAAAGTTAAATTATTGTATTTTAAAATCATTTAAAACTATACTACCAATTTAATAGTTAGGCTTGTGTCTTTCATTTTGTTTTTTATTTTTAGTGACTGATTTTTTTTTTTTTTTTTCTTTTTTTTTTTTTTTTTTTTTTAATTTATTTATTATTATTATACTGTAAGTTGTAGGGTACATGTGCATAACGTGCAGGTTTGTTACATATGTATACTTGTGCCTTGTTGGTGTGCTGCACCCATCAACTCGTCATTTACATCAGGTATAACTCCCAATGCAATCCCTCCCCCCGCCCCCCTCCCCATGATAGGCCCCGGTGTGTGATGTTCCCCTTCCCGAGTCCAAGTGATCTCATTGTTCAGTTCCCACCTATGAGTGAGAACATGCGGTGTTTGGTTTTCTGTTCTTGTGATAGTTTGCTAAGAATGATGGATTCCAGCTGCATCCATGTCCCTACAAAGGACACAAACTCATCCTTTTTTATGGCTGCATAGTATTCCATGGTGTATATATGCCACATTTTCTTAATCCAATCTGTCACTGATGGACATTTGGGTTGATTCCAAGTCTTTGCTATTGTGAATAGTGCTGCAATAAACATACGTGTGCATGTGTCTTTATAGCAGCATAATTTATAATCCTTTGGGTATAAGTGACTGATTTTTTTATTGAGGAAAAATTTAAATACAGTGAAATCCATAGCTCTTAATTGTGTAATTTTTTTTTTTTTTTTTTTAAGAGACAAGGTCTTGCTCTGTGGCCCAGGCTAGAGTGCAATGGCTCGATCACAGCTCACCACAGCCTCGAACTCCTGGGCTCAGCTCCTGGGCTGAAGTGATCCTCCCAGCTGTCTCCCTGGGGCTGGAACTACAGGCATGCACCACCACATCTGGCTAATTTTTCTTTCTTTTGTAGAGATGGGGTTTCACTATGTTGCCCAGGCAGGTCTTGAACTTTTGGGCTCAAGCAATCCTCCCACCTTGACCTCCCAAAATGCTGGGATCACAGGCATAGGCCACTGTCCTTGGCCAGTAATTTGATGAGCTCTGACCAATGTATGCAGCCATGAAACCTACATATCAATCAATATATAGAACACTTTCATCACTCCAGAGAGTCACTCATGGTCCCTTCCAGTCAATCCCCATTCCACAAGGCATTCATATTGTAACTTCTATGACGATAGATTAATTTTGCCTGTGATACTATTTTATATAAATGGAATCACACAGTATGTGGTCTTTTGTGTCCAGCTTCTTTTGCTCAACATTTTGCATGTTGCTGCATGCATCAGTACTTCATTCTTTTTCACTGCTCAGCAACATTCAATTGTATGTACCACAATTTGTTTTATTAATTCTCCTATTACTGCATATTTGGGTTGTTTTAGACTATTATAAATAAAGCTGCTATGAACATTTATAAACAATTCATTTTGTGAATGTTTGTTTTCATTTATCTTGGGTAGATAACTAGCAGTGGAACTGCGGGTCATAGGATGTGTGCTCCTTTCACTTTATAAGAAACTGCCAAAAATAGTTCTCGAAAATGACTGTAGGCCATGTGCGGTAGCTCATGCCTGTAATCCCAACATTTTGGGAGGCTGAGGTGGGAGGCTCGCTTGACCCAGAAGTTCAAGACCAGCCTGGGCAATATAGGGAGGCCTTATCTCTCCAAAAAAATGTTTTAAAAATTAGTCAAGCATGGTGGCACCAGCCTGTAGTACCAGCTACTAGGGAGGCTGAGGTGGGAAGATCACTTGAGCCCAGGAGTTCAAGGTTGCAGTGAGCTATGATCGCACCACTGCACTCCAGCCTGGGCAACAGAGCGAGACTCTGTCTCTAAAAAAATTAAAAATAAATAAATAAAATTATTGTATAATTTTATACTTCCACTAACAACATATTAGAGTTTCAGGTGCTCCACATTCTCACTAACATTTGGTTTGTCAGTGTGAAGTGATATATCTCATGCTTGTTTTTTTCTTTTTTTTTTTTGAGACGGAGTCTCGCTCTGTCGCCCAGGCTGGAGTGCAGTGGTACGATCTTGGTTTACTGCAAGCTCCGCCTCCTGGGTTCACACCATTCTCCTGCCTCAGCCTCCCAAGTAGCTGGGACTACAGGTGCCCGCCACCACGCCCAGCTATATTTTTGTGCGTGTAATTTTTAGTAGAGACGGGGTTTTACCATATTAGCCAGAATGGTCTTGATCTTCTGTCCTCGTGATCCGCCCACCTAGGCCTCCCAAAGTGTTGGGATTACAGGCGTGAGCCACCGTGCCCAGCTGTTTGTTTTTTTTCTTGAGGCAGAATCTCACTTTGTCACCCCAGTTGGAGTGCGATGGCACGATCTCAGCTAAATGCAACCTCTGTCTCCTGGGTTCAAGCGATTCTTGTACCTCAGCCTCCCGAGTAGCTGGGATTACAGGCACACACCACCACCCCCAGCTAGTTTTTGTGTTTTTAGTAGAGACGGGGTTTTGTCATGTTGGCCAGGCTGGTCTTGAACTCCTGGCCTCAAGCGATCTGCCCACCTTGGCCTCTAAAAGTGCTGGGATTACATGCGTGAGCCACCATGCCCGGCCTATCTTGTGTTTTTTAGTCAACTTTATACATCATTTACGTACAATTAAAATTGGGCCCTTTTTTTTTTTTTTTTTTTTGGAGACGGAGTCTTGCTCTGTCGCCTAGGCTGGAGTTGGAGTGCAATGGCACAGTCTTGGCTCACTGCAACCTCTGCCTCCCAGGCTCAAGTGATTCTCCTGCCTCAGCCCCACGAGTAGCTGGGATTACAGGCATGTGCCACCGTACCCAGCTAATTTTTTTTGTATTTTTAGTAGAGATGGGGTTTCACCATGTTGGCCAGGATGGTCTTGAACTCCTGACCGCAGGTGATCCACCCGCCTTGGCCTCCCAAAGTGCTGAGATTACAGGCATAAGCAACACGCCCAGTCATAATTGGGCCCATTTTAAGTGTAGAGTTTGATGAGTTCAATAAATGGATGCATACACATGCATCCATTTGTGCACGTGCATGCGCAGGTGTGTGTAGCTATGACCCCAATCAAATATAGAACATTTCAATCACCCGAAAAGTTCCCTTGTGCCCTTTGCAATCAATTACCAGCCCTAGGCAATCATTTATCTGCTTTCTGTCACTGTAGATTAGTCTTGCCCATTCTAGAATTTCAGATAAACTTATCCATGCAGTATATACTGTGGCAACCATAAAAATGCACCACTGGGCTGGGCACAGTGGCTCACGCCTGTAATCCCAACACTTTGGGAGCCCGAGGCAGGTGCATTACCTGAGGTCAGGATTTCAAGACCAGCCTAGCCAACATGGCAAAACCCTGTTTCTACTAAAAATACAAAAAAATTAGCCGGGCGTGGTGGCCGGCGCCTGTAATTCCAGCTACTTGGGAGGCTGAGGCAGGAGAATTGCTTGAACCCGGGAGGCAGAGGTTGCAGTGAGCCGAGATCACACCATTGCACTCCAGCCTGGGCAACAAGAGCAAAACTCCATTTCAAAAAAAAAAAAAAAAGAAAGAAGGAAAGAAAGGGAAGAAAGGGAAGAAAGGGAAGAAAGGGAGAAAGGGAGAAAGGAAGAAAGAAAAGAAAGAAAAGAAAAGAGGCTGGGCGCGGTGGCTCAAGCCTGTAATCCCAGCACTTTGGGAGGCCGAGATGGGCGGATCACGAGGTCAGGAGATCGAGACCATCCTGGCTAACACGGTGAAACCCCGTCTCTACTAAGAAATACAAAAAATAGCCGGGCGAGGTGGCAGCGCCTGTAGTCCCAGCTACTCGGGAGGCTGAGGCCGGAGAATGGCGTGAACCCGGGAGGCGGAGCTTGCAGTGAGCTGAGATCCGGCCACTGCACTCCAGCCTGGGTGACAGCGTGAGACTCCGTCTCAAAAAAAAAAAAAAAAGAAAAGAAAAGAAAAGAAAGAAAGAAAGAAAGAGAGAGAGAAAAGAAAGAAAGAAAGAAAATGCACCACTGATATGTGCTTACAGAGACCATAATTAAATGATGGCTCCACCTGCTGCCCTTCTGGATCTACCATCACATTTGCATTAAGGGCATGTTTCCCACAGGCTGATCCTAACCAATGGTTAAGCACAGCAGGAATACAATGGCAGGCCCGTTCCTGTTAAGATGCAAGATTTCTTTAACAGGTGCCTCTGGTTTAAGGACTCTTCCTTGGCATAGCCAAAACTTTCTTAGATAATTTTCTTAGATAAGGGTAAGGTTCTTCCTTTCCAATCCTCCTTTCTTCCCTCTCTCCTTCCACAGATGTCAGGCTTACATCTTAGTCTGAAGTCTTGCCCTGCCTTCTCCTGATTCTTCTTTGTAGTGTTTTAAAATATAGTCAGCCTTCCCTATATGGGGATTCTGCATCTGTGGATTCAACCAACCATGAATTGAAAATATTCAAAAAAAAAAAAAGGATGGTTGCATCTCTACCAAACATTCACAGACTTTTTTTTTCTTGTCATTATTTCCCAAACAATACAACAATTTACATAGCATTTACATTGTATTAGTTATTATAGGTAATCAAGAGACAATTTAATGTATACGGGAGGGCCAGGAATGGTGGCTAAAGCCTGTAATCTCATCGCTTTGGGAGACCAAGATGGGAGGATTGCTTGAGGCCAGGAGTTCAAGACCAGCCTGTGCAAAATAGCAAGACCTCCATCTCTACAAATCAATCAATAAATTAAAACAAATTTTTTTTGACGCGGAGTCTTGCTCTGCTGCCCAAGCTGGAGTGCAGTGGCATGATCACAGCTCACTGCAACCTCAAGTGATCCTTTTGACTCAAGTGATCCTCCTGCTTTGGCCTCCCAAAGTGCTGGGATTATAAGTGTGACCTACCGTGCCTGGCCATAAATATTATTGAATGAATAAATGAATGAATGAATGAATTCCAGGCATTGTGCTAAGCATATTTAAAAGGTTGTTCCACTTAATTCTTAAAATAATCCCTATAAGGTGGGGTGCTATTATTATTTTAATTTTATAGATGAAGAAACTAAAGCACAGAGAAGATAAGCAAGTTGCCAAAGTTCACATAGTTGGTAAATAAGAAAGTCAGTTTTGCAGAAGCAGTTGTGTTTGAGTTCGGTCATATCCCTTAAATCCTTTGTGGAATGAGATGAACCTTTATTCCACAAATAAGGTAAAGGTAAATAAATAAACCCTTAGATAAGAATTCAGGAAAACAGAGTATTCAAGGAAAAATGAACAGCCTAAACAAAAAATACAAGAATGAGAAAAAGGCAAGTGGTTCAGACTGAATGAAAAAAGGGTTACTACAGGATATTTGCAGCCAGGAGCAGTGTCTCACTCCCGTAATCCCAGTACTTTGGGAGGCCAACGCGGGCAGATCACCTGAGGTGAGGAGTTCAAGACCAGCCTGGCCAAATAGTGAAACCCTGTCTCTACTAAAAATACAAAAAATTAGCCAGATATGTTGGTGCACTGCTGCAATTCCAGCTACTCGGGAAGGTGAGGCAAGGGAATTGCTTGAACCTGGAAGGCGGAGGTTGCAGTGAGCTGAGATCGTGCCACTGCACTCCAGTCTGGGTGACAAAGCGAGACTCTGTTTCAAAAAATAAATAAATAAAATTGGAAAAATAAAAACAGGATATTTGCAGGAGGTAATGTTGGAAAGGGAAGTTAGGGCATATTATGAAGGATCTTCAAGAAGGAACTGATAAGAAAGACACAAAGTATTTGTGATTTTGTGATACTGTAAAGGGAATAACATTTCTTCAACCCAAGCATTCCTTGAAAGAAAATAACTCCATTCTATGAATACTTTGGGGAAAAAAATGCAAAATATAATTCACACACAGGTATGGACTAAAAACTAAGTTATATAGTTGGGTTTCAATCCTCTTTACCACTATCATCTCTACCACCACAGAGAAAATCCTTAGAGATCCCCGCAGTAAGAGGTAGCTTTGCTTAGATTAAAAGAAAAGATGGTATCAGAGGTCACAGCCAAACACTACCTTCCATCTCACAGGCTAATGGAATGGATAAGGAAAGATGGTATTGATAGATTAATTTTTTCACTTTTGGGAATCACTTTCTTAAACAAAAGAACGTGGGAAGTGAGGGAAGAAAAAGGGGAAATTTCTTCATTGTCCTTTGCAATGCTCTGCAGGTGGAAGATAAACCCAGTCCCATTGCTCTGCCCATTTACTTAATGTTAACAAATAATAATTAGAAAAATATTTATTGTGGGCCTCCTCTGTGGCCCAGACATAGTAATAAATGCAGACTTCTTCCCCATCTCAACCTTTTTAGATATTATTTTACTCAGTGCCTTTTTAAAGGTTATTTTACTCCATGCCTTTGCAGACAAACCAGCTGTTCAGGCTGAGGTGACCCTATGGCTGCTGGTATGCATTATGATCATAGTATTTCCCCCAAAAGCCAAGGATAAGCCTCTGACACAGCACTTCTGTAATCCAACACGCCTCTCTCTGTGTAAGAATGCTTTATAGGCAGAACTGAGTGCAGGGAGGGAATCTGAGCTGTATGCAGCTCCCTTTGGATATTTTGGTGGATAAAACCATGCAATCCAAAGAGCAGGGCTGGAGTTCTGCCAAATGAGCTCAGACCCCCAGAAAAACTAATGACATTAATCAGGCTAGAAGAGAAGGGCCAGCATCTTTTCTTTATGAATTGCCAGAGCTGTCTTAAATCTTACAGAGACTTTAAGCATTGAAAGAATTATGATGTTCTTCTCTCCCATGAACACATAATTCAATACGAGCGTAACTGGTTGCAAGTAAAGCTCTGATTTTTCATGAGGACAACTTTAATACTTTATTTTAAATGCCAGATATGAAATTATTTCCAGAAAAACTTAAGAGATGCCCTTCCCACTTTGTTAAAAGTGTGCTTAATTTACCTATTGGATAATTTATCACTATACATTATGAAGGCCTGGGGGTTGAGAATTCCCTAACTGGTTTAAACTTAGCCAATACTTTTCAAACCATTTGAGATTTATATGATCTTTTGCCTTGTGCCCACTCCAGTGCATAACCAAGGAAAGAGCCTATAATAGTGCCTTCCTCTTGCATCTCTTCTAACTTCCTCTTTCAGTGGTGGATCCTTAGACACCTTTGACAATTCAAGGGTACTTCATCACAAATAGTTCAAAAGTATTGGTCTGCCACTATATCTGCCAATTTTGCTTGACAAGACTGTGGAAGAAGCTACAGAATTGGAGAGCTCCCAAAAGATCATACTTGGTCATTCCACAGGGTCAACAGTTAAATGAAACAAAACAGGAAGCTCCATAGCCATCAAACACTATTACCTGTGTCTGACAATCATGCATATCACAGGTCCCTAATAATCCCCTTGAGGGAGGAGAATAGGGTCTGGAGACAGGGAGCCTTCGCTTCAGCCTCTGACTGGTGGGAGCCAAGTCTTCATTTGCATAGGGTATAACTTCACTTCAGCCTCTGACTGGTCACGGGCCAAGCCACCACTTCAGCCTCCAATAGGTGGCAGGCCAAGTCTTCACTTACATAGGATGTAATTAATAGGAAACCTCTAAAGAAGATTTTTGCAACTGGGGCTCTTGAGCCACTTACTAGAGCCCACTCCCACTCTGTAGAGTGTACTTTCACTTCAATAAATCTATGCTTTTGTCTTCCATTGGTTAGTTTGTGCATTTTGTCCAATTCTTCTTTTTTGAGACGAAGTCTCACTCTGTCACCCAGGCTGCAGCAGAGTGGCACGATCTCCACTCACTGCAAACTCCACCTCCTGGGTTCAAGCAATTCTCCCGCCTCAGCCTCCCGAGTAGCTGGGATTACAGGTGCCCACCACCACACCCAGCTAATTTCTGTATTTTTAATAGAGGTGGGGTTTCACCATGTTGGCCAGGCTGGTCTCAAACTCCTGACCTCAGGTGATCCACCCACCTCAGCCTCCCAAAGTGTTGGGATTACAGGTGTGAGCCACTGCACCCGGCTAGTCCAATTCTTTGTTCAATATGCCAAGAACCTGGACAACTCATAGTTAACTGGTAACACCCTTGGAAGGGCCTTTGAATAGCATCGTTTTACTACCAGGCTTCTGCCATAGCACACTTCCTAAATTCAAAATAGGTTTTTAAATTCTTCATAATTCATATATGTATTTAATTTTTTAATCAGCCTTCTATGTCTTATGCATATGTATCAGAGCATTTTCTGTCTTTGTTATAAAATTCTGGGACACAGATGCTAATGCTCCACAGTTTTCTTTTTTCTTTTTTTTTTTTTTTTCTGTTTGAGATAGAGGCTTGCCCTGTTGACCAGGCTAGAGTGCAGTGGCGAGATCTCGGCCCACTGCAGCCTCTGCCTCCTGGGCTCAATTGATCCTCCCATCTTAGCCTCCTGAGTAGCTGGGACTACAGGCACGCACCACCACACCTGGCTAATTTTTGTATTTTTTGTAAAGATGGGGTTCCATTATGTACCCCAGGCTGGTCTTGAACTTCTGGGCTCAAGTGATCCACCCGCCTCAGTTTCCCAAACAGCTGGGATTACAGATGCGAGCCATCACTCCTGGCCACAGTTTTCTTTATAGAGCACTTTGGACAGTGCTATATGCAATTTAACATTTAAAAATATTTTCTGGACAAGGCGCAGTGGCTCATGCCTGTAATTTCAGCACTTTGGGAGGCTGAGGTGGGTGGATCATGAGGTCAGGACTTCAAGACCAGCCTGGCCAACATGGTGAAACCCCATCTCTACTAAAACTACAAAAATTAGCTGGGCGTAGTGGCGCAGGCCTGTAGTCCCAGCTACTCAGGAGGCTGAGGCAGAAGAATCGCTTGAACCTGGGAGGCAGAGGTTGCAGTGAACTGAGATCATGCCACTGCACTCCAACCTAGGCAAGAGAGCAAGACTCTGTCTTAAAAAAAAAAAAAATTCTGGGCTGGGCACAGTGGCTCACACTTGTAATCCCAGTCCTTTGGGAGGCCAAGGCAAGAGGATTGCTTGAGGCCAGGAGTTTGGGACCAACCTGTGCAACACACAAAGACCCTGTCTCTACAAAAAATTTTTACAAACTAGTCCAGTGTGATAGCATGCATCTATAGTCCTAGCTACTCCAGAGGCTGAGGTGCAAGGATCACTTGAGCACAGAAGTTTGAGGTTACAGTGAGCTACAATCATGCCACCGTACACCAGCCTTGCTGACAGAGCAAGACTCTGTCTCTAAATATATATACATATTCTGACAACATAATCATACTGGAATCATCACCCAGTAGAATGGCTGGAATACTGTTAACCAAGGAAAGAGGAGGATAATTAACAGACACCTATAGCCAATCTTTCAGTGACATTGTCAGCCTTTGGCAATGAGCCTGCAAAATACTCATCCAGCACACATAAGCAATTTTAGTACTACCATAATCTACATTTGCACTATAATAAAACCCAATTTTAGCAGGGCCTGAGATCACAAGGCTGAGTTTCTGCCTCTACCATCTAATCAGTGTGTGATCCTTCCCTATACCATTCAGATCTATTGTCTACTCTGTCAGACTTGATGAAAGCAGAATCTTTGGTTAACTACTGCTGACCTTTATACTGAGACCCTGTGCTAGTTAGAGGCCTCATCTCTATAGTTGCTATGGAAACTGTCTCTTTCTCCCCACAACCTATTCTGGCTCTCTGCCTCCACATGGTACTCTTTTTCTGATTGCAGAAGAGGAGGCCTGCACATCTCTCCAAGCTCTTTTCCAGATTCAGATCCACAAATAGTGGGGGGTGGGGTGGGGCAGAGGTACAGCGGAACACTGTCTCATGTGTCATAGTCATGAGACTAGAGGGTGAGGCATCCCCACCATCTGACATTCTACCAGTACTCTTATTTTCCCCTTTCTGCTGCAAAAAGGATTTTCAGGGCCATGTCCAAATTGGTTGCAGAGTGGACTGGCTGTTTTCCTGTAACACATGCTCCCTGGTAGGGACCAGGATTGCTGTAAAGTTTTTGTTTTGTTTTGTTTTGTTTTGAGACAGAGTCTCACTCTGTCACCCAGGCTGGAGTGCAGTGGTGCAATCTTGGCTTACTGCAACCTCCGCCTCCGGGGCTCAAGTGATTCTCCTGCCTCAGCCTCCCGAGTAGCTGGGATTACAGGCGTCCAACACCATGCCCAGTTTATTTTTGTATTTTTAATAGAGGTGGGGTTTCCCCATGTTGGCCAGGCTGGTCTTGAACTCCTGACCTCAAGTGAACCGCCCACTTTGGCCTCCCAAAGTGCTGGGATTACAGGCGTGGGCCACTGAGCCCAGCCACTGTGAAGTATTTAACATGCAGACACTGCCCAATTAGAATGTGGCTCACAGGCAGCCTTGCTGAATCTGGTACTGTGCTCCTTTCTTCCCTGTACTATCTCCAAAGCGAAGGCAAACGAGACAAAAAAAAAAAAAAAAAGTACTGCTGGAGCCCTAGGGTGAAATATAGGCGGTCCCACACATATATGCACAGAATGATTCGCTATCCTGGGTAAAAGAAGACTGGCGTGTGGAGGAGGTAGAGGTACACTGAGGAATGGGGGAGGCTAGACTAACAGCACATTTTTACAAAGATGTTCCAGTCAGTCATAAAACAGTGCAAGGCCTCCTCAGTCCTTTCCCAACCTCTCTGGTTTTGATCTTAGAACTGTCCACCTCTTCTCTGGGGCAAACATTGCCCCTTCTGTTTTAAGAACTCCCGGGAGCGGGGAGGGGGGAAGTAATACAACAGTCTCCTGAGGGAGACCCGTCTCACTGTCACATCACTTGGAGATGGGAAGGTCTTTCCTAGGTTTTACTCAAATCCCCCTTGCTGCAGTCTGAGCTCATTGCACTCGAGTCCTGCACTCAGCACAGATGGAGACTAGCCAGCCAACTGCTATCTTCAGAATAACAACTCACCAGGGACTCAAGGCCGGAAGGTCATTCTGTCCCCTCCAAAACTGCGCAGCCTTCCAGAGCACTCCCAGGGCCTGGGGCAAGGACAGGGAAGCCGAGGATTGAGACCTCGGGCAGGACCCAGGCAGGAAGTGACAAAAAACAAAAACGCCAAACAACGATAATACAGACACACAGACACAGATGGAGGCAACGATACAAACTCTAAGACAGACAGGGACAAGATGGCTCCCCTCAGTTCGGGCGAGGCTGCGGAATTGCCAGACAATACTTATCAGGGACACATCTTAACTAGAAGCTTCTTCCGGCGCCGAGGCAACCGCCTCGCCCCTCCAGTGGGTCCCCCAGAGACCCCACCCCCGCTCAAGTCTAAGTGGAAGCTCCCGGGGGTACTGGGGAGGGCGTGGTGGGAGGGAGGTGGCGGCCACCACCCTCCGGCCTGGCGAGACCGCAGAGCAGGAGCTTCCATCTCCGGCCCTGGCCCGCCCCTGCGGCGCCTGTGCCCCGCCCCCTGACAGGCAGCAGCCAATGAACGGCACCTGCCGCCAGCCTTTAAGAACAGCGCGCACTCTCCCTGCAGCGGACGCCGCCGGCCTAACACTCCGCCGGCGTTTCCATGGAGACCGAGGCCGGGCCTGCGCGGCCTCAAGGCGTTGCCATGGAGACGACTCCGGGGCTGGGGCTCCGAAGTCCCGGAGCACTGCTGGCTCAGAACCCCGCGGAGCCGCTGTTCGAGGCCGGAGCCGCGGTGGCGACTGCACGCTGGGACCTGCAGAAGCACTCTTTGCTAATTGTGATCGGCGATATCGGTACAGAGAGTCAGCTGAGGGCCGTGCGGGCCCACCTTGAACAAGGTGAGCCACTGTTCTGGCTGTGCTTCAGGCATCTCCACCCTGTGCTTCTCCGCCGTCTGCATTCAACTCCCAATGCATACGTCTGCATCTTCATCCCTAGTGTGCACTTCCTAAGATCTGCGCCCTTGTCACCTGCATCTTCCATGCCATGTGTCCGTATCCTCTCTCTCTACTAACATCTCGCTTGCCCATCCTTCCCGCACACTCCGTGGCGTTCCGCAGTCTCCCTGAGGCAGCGAAGCTCTGTGCAGCCCCTGGGGCCCTCTGGTCACACCTTCCTCCGCAGTGTTTTGGACCAGGTGTCCTGAAAGTCCTCACCATCCCCTGGAGAATCCACGTCCCTATCTTGCTGTATCTTCTTTATGGTCCCTGAGCCAGCACGGGGAGCTTTCTGAACGCCCCGTACAAATCTCAAATCTCTGAATGCCAGCAGCCAACAACGAAGTGACCTTCGTGGCTACCAGCTCCTAAGTCCTCACCTCCCTCCCCAGTGCTGTGCCTGTGGCTGTGGTGCAGTGCTGCGGAGCCACCTGCGGGTGGAAGCAAGCTGTGGAGGGCTGGAGACGAGGAAGGGAGCATAGAAGGCGAACCTAGAATCCTACTTAGCTGTAAATGTGGGGAAGGTAGCCCTCAGTATCTGGGAATAGGCCCTTAGGTGTCACTTCCACCACAACTGGGGAACCTTACAAGAAAATTCCTACCTATAAACTCATTAATGCTGAGTTTAGTCTAAACTCTGTCCTTCTCCCTCTGGCTCAGGCAAAGCCTAGAAAAGGCGTAAACTGGGAGAAAGATACCACTACTAGCCACCTTTCTTTGAGACATCACTGAGGCTGATCATGGCAACTGTCCATATACCCTCCGTCTCCTTACCTGTTCTATGAACTTGAAAGTATTCGTGCAGTGTCACCACCCCACAACCCGCAACCTTATCCAGAACCCTCTTTGTTTTTCTCCCACAGGGATTCTCTCCTGGAACATTGACCTGTCATCCTTTGACTTGAACCAACAATTGAGACTCTTCATTACCCGGCATCTAGCTCACTTCTCCTCAGAGGTCAAAGGTTAGGACTAATGTTTTATTTCAGTCCTTTGGGTAAGAGCTGGTCACAGAAGAGCAGTAGTCCAGTCTCCCTGGGAGAAGTTGCCTTGCAGGATGTTTGGGTGGAGGAGAAGGGAGGAACTTTATAGAGGAGGAAAGTCACGGAATTCCATAGCTGTCCCCACATACCAAATATACTTTGCAGACATGGTTTGATAGTGGAAGGAGCCTGGAGGACATAACTTCTCCCTGAGAAGAGGATTGTTTGTGGATAGCTGTTGACACGCACTAAAGAAATGAGGGATTCCTCTTAGTGATCAATCATCTCTCATGCAAAAATTCACTCTCTTCATTTGTGTTCCCCTTTCTGCATACCCCGGTCTCCCTGCTTCCCTTTACAGACACCCCAGAATCCCCCATTTATCTTCCTAGACCCTTGCTTAGCATTTTGCTTTAGGCTGTACAGGTTTCAGGGTTTCTGGTTCCTGCTTTGGCTTAGCCAACAGATCTCCAGGGCACAGCGGAATCCTGGTACTTACATGATGATGGGCACCATCAAATCCAAAGTGGAGGAAGGGGCTCCTGAACTTACTGCTACAAGATCAAGTTGTACTCTGAGATTTGGCCCAAATCAAAGCTCACGTAATGCAGTTGCCCATTCTGCTGGGTGGGAAGACTGGGTGGGTTAGAGATTTGAGAAAATAAGATTTTAGGAACTACCATTCCATGACAGATATCTGTGAGGTGACTACGGAAAGCTCTACATGCTATTATAAAAGAGCTAAGGCCGGGTGCAGTGGCTCACGCCTGTAATCCCAATGCTTTGGGAGGCCAAGGCGGGGGGGGGGGGGGATCACCTGAGGTCGGGAGTTCGAGGCCAGCCTGACCAATAGAGAAACCCCGTCCCTACTAAAAAATACAAAATTAGCTGGGTGTGGTGGTACATGCCTGTAATCCCAGCTACTCGGAAGGCTGAGGCAGGAGAATTGCTTGAATCTGGGAGGCGGAGGTTGCAGTGAGCCAAGATCATGCCATTGCACTCCAGCCTAGGCAACAAGAGAAAAACTCCACATCAGGAAAAAAAAAAAAAAAAAAGAGCTAGGTATCTTGTTATGTTATTGGAAAATGTTGACACACCAATCCATGCAGCTTAATGGAATATAAAATCCAACCAGGTCAACAGTCACTGCAACTGAATGATTGAATTCATATCTTATACAGATAATTCTCAATTACCCAGTATAGTAGTCACCTTTCCTTAATTACCTCTCCTCCTTTTCCACTGCTCCTAACTGCCAAATCTTTGATCATTTCCTGATCACTGATGCTTATAGATGCTGCTAGGAAGTTGGAGAAAATAAGGCTAATATGACTAAAGCTCCATTAGCCTAGGAATATATACAGCAATTTTATATTAGTATATGTGAGGCTGACATCTTCCTGATGTGACTGGCTTCCTGTAAAGAAGGCTATTCACTCTTTTGAGAATGCTTCTGTTTAGAATTACTCATGTCATGGCTTCCTCCATTATCACTGATGATGAAAATCGGCAGTTTTACCACTTAGTACTCCTGGGAGCTTTAGTGCAAGGCCAGATACAGGGATGACACAGGATGAAATTAATGACTGAACAGAAGTTTGGGGATGATCTGCTGATGTTAATAATTCACACTGAATTCTCTAACCTTGTCCTTTTGGCTACAGAGACTTGAGAGTAGGCTGCTTTCTGGAATAATGTAAGAAATGAAAATAATTGAAACCAAAGTACTTAGCCATTCTTCAGATTAAGATGCAGGGATACTTGGGAAGACACTTACAGGGAAATACATAGTTATTCTCAGGCACTTCTTAGAAACAAGCACTGATATATAAACACCTACTAGGCCCTTTCCATCAGAGAGTTTGGCTGTGGTGTCCTCCAGGGGCTTCGGGCCATGTACTCTAGATCAGAGCTTACTTTGGCATACTGAATATTTTTAGGTTTGGACATTTTTATCATGGTCTGTCTATGTCACAGGAAAATAGTAGAGAATTTCCTGGAAAAACCCACACAGCTCAAGACAGCCACAGCCCCACCCCTGCTGGCTCCTCTTTCAGCTGTCCCCACAAACAACAGTCAGCCCAGAGCAGCTGCAGACACTGCCCCTCCCTTCAGCCTTCTGTTAGTAAGGACGCAAAGGGGACCAGGCAGCTGGGATGAGATCAAGGGGATATGCTAGTGCGTTATGGCTTGACTACCCCACGGGCTGGGCCACCATTCCTATCACCTATCCTCAAGCCCTGGGCCAAAATGCTGAGAAAGCAGACAAAAATGTACCCTACAGTGACAAGGAGAGTGCAATTATTCCTAGGCACTGCACCCTCCACAATGACATACCCACACACAGAAGAGAAGGGACCCTCTGATAAAGAGTCAGTGGCCCAGCTCCTTCTAGTGGTCAAGTCTGGTAAAAGTTTTCAAAGGTGATTTTTGTACCAGGTAGTCTCTCCAGTGGTGACTTTCTAACCCCTACAAAAAATCTGGATCTTCCGAGCATTCTAATACAAATTCAGAAACAATTAGGACAATTAATCAGAGTTTCAATAACTCTCTGATTCTTTTACTATTGGATACCTATAGGAAATAGAAGGGGGTTCATAATTCATAACTAATATTCTAAGACTAAAAAACACAGGGCCGGGCATGGTGGCTTATGCCTGTATCCCAGCACTTTGGGAGGCCGAGGTGGGTGGATCACTTGAGGTTAGGAGTTTGAGACCAGCCTGGACAACATGGTGAAACGCTCTTTCTACTAAAAATACAAAAATTAGCCGAGGGTGGTGGCACACACCTGTAATCCCAGCTACTCGGGAGGCTGAGGCAGGAGAATTGCTTGAACCCAGGAGACAGAGGTTGCAGTGAGCCGAGATCGTGACATTGCACTCCAGCCTGGGCGACGAGCTAGACTCCGTCTCAATAAATAAATAAAAAAAATACAGGCTGAGGGACCAGTCTGGAGGCCTTGGTCTGACTCTCCATTTCCACTGATGGACTTAGGAAGTGATAGCTCTATTACTTCTACCAATACAAAAGTTATCCTGAATTAATACAGCAGCTCATTAACCCCTAGAACCGGGGTCTGCATTGCTCTCTGAAATGGGAAAGCAAGGACATGAATAGGATTTCAAGTCTCATACTGCTGGCATCTTTAGTTCTAGGTTTATCCGGGAGCTAAGAATTCTCCAGAGTTGATCTGGTCTGAGATCCTGATTTATGATTTCCTTGATCACCTAGATGACCTCTCAGAAATCTTCCACAAAAGGGAGAAAGACTTCCAGTGGCATTTGTACATTGCAGATTTGAAAGTCTAGGAATGAAGCAGCATTTTTTTTTCATCTTTTATACAATTCAAACCTCACAACATTATTGGAGGATGGTACTAATATTATACTCATTTCATAGTTTATGAAGCAGGCTTTGAGAGAGGTTAAGTCGCTTATTTAGCAGCATGATTAGTAAAATGGTGGATCAGGCCTCAAATCCGGGCTTTCGGATCTTACTTTGTATCTCAGCTCAAGCCTCTCTTTCTTCTTTGGCATCTCACCATTTCATTGCAGCAGAGCCTAGGAATACAGCAGGTGGAGAGTTGGTTGTGGTGGGTAGCTGTTCAGGGGGTGAAGGCTGAAGGAAAACTCCCCTGTGAGTTGGCACCATGCCCAGGGTGTGGCCCTTGGGGGTGGCAGCTGAGAATATGGGTGGGCTGTCTATTGGTCTGGGAAATGTTATTTTGTTCGTAAACTAAATGTCTACTCAAGTTTCCCTCCTAACACACTCAAGAAAGCCCTAGAAAGCAGAGAGGAGATAGAAGGCTTGAGGTGGGAGGAAATAAGAACGATGAAGTTGCAGAAGAGGGATATTTCCCTTTTGTGATGCTCGGAACTCAGCCTGTTCCCTGTGTATCTCTGCAGATGGCCGCCCAAACGGGGTTGTTGCCATTGTTGCAGATTTGCATCCCCGGACCTGAGCAAGGATTGCTCCTCTTTTGTCCCCTCAACCCCCAAGAGTACTAGTGACTCAGCTCCTCCTCTCCTGTGGCTGCAATTAAGGGGGATGCTGAGAGCACAGACTATTTTGGCTTCTCTGACCTTCAAAAGTAGCTCTTGGCAGCCTGGGGCAAGGGTGGGGCTAGTGTTGGGGTGTGAGTGTGCGGCTCTGATTGTGAGGAAGGCCTTTGGAGCTGGCCAGGACTGGGGAGGGTGGATGGGAAGAGGGCAGGGAAGGACTATGTAAGAGCATGGCATCCTCAGGTTGGAAGGAAGTGCCGTCGCTCTCCAGATCCTTCCTTTGAGTCCTAGAGCACTTTACTAAATCTGAATCGGAGGTAGAGACTAAGGGAAACAGGATCAACATTAGAAGGATCAAAATAATATAATACAGAGATGGCAAAGAGACAAGGAGAGAGCAGGAACCCAACTACCCTACAAAGTCATTATAGGGTTTTGTTTTGTTTTTTTTAATCTAAAGAGTACTTCTGTTACATTTAATAATTGGCCTACAACCTTGCTTGGTCCGGAGGCCCTGGTGATCCATTTTGGTGCTTGTTAACTCCTTCACTGTAAGGCAGAAAGCTCCCTGTCCCTTCAGGGACTTGTCTCTTCATATCCAATGACTCAAGAATCCCAAGAATCAGTGCCTGTGTGGTTACTGTGTTATGCTGCATTCCCACAGAACTTCTTGTAGCTCTCAGGGTCCCTGTGCCCCACCCCAGCAGGCTAGCGACCATGTGTCCACTCCAGAATTTCAAACTACCCTCTAACCCTAAAATAAGACTTATTTCTGCCCTCCTTGGTTTCTGTAGGGCTGAGGTTCAGAAGAAGGCAGCACATCTCCCCATCCCCAACCTTTCTCTTAAGCAGTTCCCCACTCCTACCCCATGCTTTTGGGCCCATAGCCTTTGTCTCCTGCTCCTCCAGGGACTGAAGGTCACTCCCTGGGTCCATCTGAGGAAGAGAGGCAGCAGATGGTTTCTAAGAGAAGGGGGAGAGCCCACGCAGCTCATGCCTCCTGTAGCCTCGCTCTGTGCCCTAGCATGGGGCTTTGGTCTTTTGGCTGATGCTAAAAGAGTATTTCCTAACCAAGCAGGGTTTGGAGAGAAAGGTCCTGTGGGCCATAGGACATTGTAGAAGCTCTTTGAGCTGCTAAACAATCCCTCAGCCCCACAGAGCCAAGCAAAAGCACTGGAGCATGGATGTCGTGAAGGCAAAGAAACAGTTAAGTCTCCAGTGCCTCGTCACGGACCAGCCCCTCTTCCCCGCCCTGGCGCCGCCCTCCTCATCAAGCACCCCCCCCCCACTCCCACCCCAAGTGCTGCAGACTCTTCCCTGAAGCTGCCGGCTGAGGCCGGAGCTGCCGCCTCCATGAGAGGCTTCCTCCTACACCCCAGGGTAAGAACCGAACCAAAGGGCTTGGCATCTGGGGATACACTGTGATGGGGAGGTGGGATGGGGGTCATGGAAAGGGTGCTGGTTGGTACCTAATCTGATGCGTCTGGAACTAGCCCAGTGGCAGAAGGCAGGCTGGAGAAATGGAGAGAGAAGATGAACATGACTGGCTGTGGGCCCAGCCTGGACCCAGAACCAGAGGCCACCAGGGGCTGTGACAGTCCACCTCTCCAGCTGGGCGGGGGTGGGAGACATCAGCCTGGGACAGCAGCAGAGGATGGTGCCACTGGCTCTGCCTGGCAGCCCAGGGTGCTGGAGGAATTTGGGGGCTATGTTTCTGGTCAGAGGCAGAAGAATCTGAGAGAAAGGGGGATGTTATGGGAATGTGCCTAATGGGAGGGCCCCTGGGTGTCAGCTGCCGGATTGCTCAGCTGCTCCTGTGCTGGGGGTGAGCAGGGCAGTGAGTTTTTGCCAAGTAAGGGAAGGTGGGGGACACTACGGAAAAGAAGGGAGGAAAGGGTCACTAAGACGTGGCTCGCGCCTCCGCACAGATCAACCGGTTTGCACTGGGCTCCCCCTACCCTATTCCCGGTGGCTAGCTTTAGACTGGGACTCTAAACCCCCGCTTTCTGGCCCCGCTGAGGCCACTCTGGAGATGGAGAACTCCCTCCCCAGTGGCTGCCCTGCATTTCCCGTCGTGTCAACCTCACAGGTTCCCAGTCTCAGCCCTACCCCCACCCCATCTCTGCTTCTCTTCCCAAGATGGGGGCTCTTGAACAGAGGAGCCAGTTTCTTCTCTCTCTCTGCATCCCCCCAATCCCCACCCCCCATGCAGAAGCAGCCAAGAAAATGACTTGTCATGCTGGGGTGGGGGGTGGGGGCGGAGCTGGAGCCAGAGCTCAGCGCGCACACTCACACACTGCGGCAAACTGCAGCTGCCCAAACGGCCCCCCTCCCCTTCTGCCTCACTGCGGAGACACCTGCCCTCCTGCCTGCTCAGCCTCCGCACCGCTGCCCACCCCCCACTCCAGCACTGGCCTAGCACTGTGTGCCCCTGCCTCACAAGATCGTCCTCTCCAAAGAAAAATGAAAAAACGAGTCAGTTCCCTTCAGTGAGAGAGTCAGGGGAGAAGAAACGGCTTTCTCCCAGGCCTGAAAAAGAGAGGCACAGGAAGGATATAAACCATGTAATTTCAAGTCAGTACCACTCCCAGGGATAGGGTGAGGAATAGGACCTTATGTCAGGACAGGAATTGGGATCATAGAAGTCTTGTGGTGATAAATCGGGACCGTGAGAAATGGTTGGGGGTGGGGAGTGGTAGATAGAAAGCAAATCAGTGTGTGCTATAGATATTTGTCTTTCTGACCCTCCTACCTCAAATCTGTGACCTTATTTGTGTGGAGGGAGCTCTTGCCCTTCTAAATCTGAACTACTTAAGGCTGGCAGCTTCCCGAACCTTGATTATCCCTCACTTGCCCCAAGCCCTGCCCTTGCCTACATCTGAGGTGGCTCTTGTCCTCTGAATTTATCTCAAATGTTCCCTCAATTCTCAAGTGTATAGAAGGGAACCCTTGAATTCCCCTTTGGCCCAACCCACCCTGTATGGGGTTTGGTCTTCTGACACCATCCATCGTTCATTTCCCCCACAGCTGCATCTGCAGCCCTGTGCTGCCAGATCTGCCTGATCCTGGCACCATGGCTCTTCCTCTTAACAAAGGCCCTGGCCCCAGGCTTCTCTTGTCCAAGCCCCAGAAAGAAGAGACAGCTGGGTCACAGAAGAGGGTCTAAGGGACAAATTATGAACCCTCCCACTAGTATCCTTCAGACAGCCCACTGCCATCTGTTGGATGCTCTGTTAGGTTAATGCCACCATGTACTGCAATTTCACAGGAGGTTGGGAGAGGAAGGGCAGGTGCAGGGGATGGCAGCATTTTTCTTCAGCATCTTCTGTCTGATTTGCCACTTTCTTTCTTTGCTGAATTGCTTGGTGTTTCATGTGAGGCTGGAGAAGGGAAATAGGGGATTTGGGGATGCCTTATCTACTCCATGGCCTGGGGAACACCCTGAATCGCTCCTTCCTTATTAATATGTTTCTTGTTCAAGAACCTTTCACTCCCCATGTCCGTGGCAGAGGCCCCTAGGAAAGGGGCAAAGATGAGAGAAGAAACTGTTCACAAGGAATAGGTTGTGGGGTAGTGAATCTGGCCTCTCTGAAACTTGGGACATGAAGATGAGGTAGAAGAGGGTGCTGTGAAAACTTTTGAGTGGGAACAATATGATTGTATGCATGTGTATTAGTGCAGGCTTGGCCTCTGAGGAACCAGAGGACAGAACAGGAAGTTCTGTGTTCATTCTTTGAATCATAAAACCCCAAAAGTTTACATAGCACAGGCTTCTCTGGGTCTTCTGGAACAGGAATTCTGGACTTGGATGGCAAGAAGGGTAGGGAGTCTATAGATACCATACAGAAGCTCCTATTTCCTTATTTCTAGACACTCTGCTGGCAGGAAACCCCAGGGCAGAGGCAAGCCAGGAAGGAGAAAGGGAAGTGAGGATCATCATCCCAGGGGCCCTCTTCTCCAGCTGAGCCCCCATCCCCAGGCAGCACCAGGAGCTTAGTGCTCGAGAAGGACAAAAGCTTCTTGTCAACAGGGCAGTCTGAGACCATAGTTCCAGGCAGAGGGGTGGGGGCACAGGCAGCAGAGGGTGTGGTAGATGAAGGGAAGGAGAGGACAGCCAATGTGGGAGAGGGGAGGTGGAAGCCCTCTAAGGGAAGGGCTGGAAGAGCCAGTTCCTAGACCTTACTCAGCAGTATCCAAGGTGACAGAGCCTAAGGATACCCAAGTTTCTCTTTCCTCTAAGCCCCATTTCCTGATAGCATATTCTTTCCTCTCCTGTACCACAATTTCTATACCTATTCTCAATATAAATTCCTACATCTCTCCCTCAGGCCAGAGGACCCTTTGCCACCAGAGTGAGATCCTAGAGACCATCATCCTGGTAAATCCCAGTGCAGACAGCATCAGCTCTGAGGTAAGGCCAGGGCCTGTGCCTTGCCAAGCAGGCCTCATGCAAGTGCTATACCCACCCTTGCCAGTGCTACCACTATTAGGCCAAGCATTCCTCTCTCTGCCATCTACGCTGACTTATTGTCCCCAGCCGACTCTGGAGGTGTTGTGACGGACACCAGTTGGGAGCATGTTCTTGAGGTACTGAGGAGCCATTCATTGCCTTCCCCTGGATTTCCTAGATCTGTGACCACTCCCCTTCTTCCATTCCAGGTTCACCATCTTCTTAGCAGCTCATCAGCTCATAAACTACTAATCTTGAGTGGGCAAAGTTTGGAGCCCGGGGGAGACCTCGTCCTACAGAGTGGCACCTACTCGTATGAAAACTTTGCCCAGGTCCTTCACAACCCCGAGGTAAGTTCCATGCCAGAGTGTCCAGGAGAAAGGGCAGCACTAGAGCTGTGGGAGGGATCTAAGGGAAAGTCTCATGTTGCTTGACCATGGGGGTTCCTGGCAGAAAGGTAAGAGTTCACCTTGGAGAGAGGTGAAGATTAGGGTACTGAATCTGAGTCAGACCAAAACAACTCTAGTGACCTGATCAGGTTTCTATCTCCTATTCTTCTAGATCTCCCAATTGCTCAGCAATAGAGACCCTGGGATCCAGGCCTTCCTCACCGTGTCGTGCTTAGGGGAAGGTGATTGGAGCCACCTGGGATTATCCAGTTCCCAAGAGACCCTGCACCTCCGGCTAAACCCTGAGCCCACGCTGCCCACCATGGATGGCGTGGCTGAGTTCTCCGAGTATGTCTCTGAGACTGTGGACGTGCCATCCCCATTTGACCTGCTAGAGCCCCCCACCTCAGGGGGCTTTCTCAAGCTCTCCAAGCCTTGTTGCTACATCTTCCCAGGTGGTCGTGGGGACTCTGCCCTCTTTGCTGTCAATGGTTTCAACATCCTGGTGGATGGTGGCTCTGATCGCAAGTCCTGCTTTTGGAAGCTGGTGCGGCATCTGGACCGCATTGACTCGGTGCTACTCACACACATTGGGGCAGACAACCTGCCAGGCATCAATGGACTACTGCAGCGCAAAGTGGCAGAGCTAGAGGAGGAGCAGTCCCAGGGCTCTAGCAGCTACAGCGACTGGGTGAAGAACCTTATCTCCCCTGAGCTTGGAGTTGTCTTTTTCAACGTGCCTGAAAAGCTGCGGCTTCCTGATGCCTCCCGGAAAGCCAAGCGCAGCATTGAGGAGGCCTGCCTCACTCTGCAGCACTTAAACCGCCTGGGCATCCAGGCTGAGCCTCTGTATCGTGTGGTCAGCAACACCATTGAGCCACTGACCCTCTTCCACAAAATGGGTGTGGGCCGGCTGGATATGTATGTCCTCAACCCTGTCAAGGACAGCAAGGAGATGCAGTTCCTCATGCAAAAGTGGGCAGGAAATAGTAAAGCCAAGACAGGCATCGTGCTGGCCAATGGGAAGGAGGCTGAGATCTCCGTGCCCTACCTTACCTCTATCACTGCTCTGGTGGTCTGGCTACCAGCCAACCCCACTGAGAAGATTGTGCGTGTGCTTTTTCCAGGAAATGCTCCCCAAAACAAGATCTTGGAGGGCCTGGAAAAGCTTCGGCATCTGGACTTCCTGCGTTACCCTGTGGCCACACAGAAGGACCTGGCTTCTGGGGCTGTGCCTACCAACCTCAAGCCCAGCAAAATCAAACAGCGGGCTGATAGCAAGGAGAGCCTCAAAGCCACTACCAAGACAGCCGTGAGCAAGTTGGCCAAACGGGAGGAGGTGGTGGAAGAGGGAGCCAAGGAGGCCCGCTCAGAGCTGGCCAAGGAGTTAGCCAAAACAGAGAAGAAGGCAAAAGAGTCATCTGAGAAGCCCCCAGAGAAGCCTGCCAAGCCTGAGAAGGTGAGGACAGAGTCAAGTGAGGCACTGAAGGCAGAGAAGCGAAAGCTGATCAAAGACAAGGTAGGGAAAAAGCACCTTAAAGAAAAGATATCAAAGCTGGAAGAAAAAAAAGACAAGGAGAAAAAAGAGATCAAAAAAGAGAGGAAAGAACTCAAGAAGGATGAAGGAAGGAAGGAGGAGAAGAAGGATGCCAAGAAGGAGGAGAAGAGGAAAGATACCAAACCTGAGGTCAAGAAGATTTCCAAGCCAGACCTAAAGCCCTTTACTCCTGAGGTACGTAAGACCCTCTACAAAGCCAAGGCCCCTGGAAGAGTCAAAGTAGACAGGAGCCGTGCTGTCCGTGGGGAGAAGGAGCTGTCTTCCGAGCCCCGGACACCCCCAGCCCAGAAGGGGGCTGTACCACTCCCAACCATCAGTGGGCACAGGGAGCTGGTCCTGTCCTCACCAGAGGACCTCACACAGGACTTTGAGGAGATGAAGCGTGAGGAGAGGGCTTTGCTGGCTGAACAAAGGGACATGGGACTAGGAGATAAGCCATTCCCTCTAGACACTGCAGAGGAGGGACCCCCAAGTACAGCTATCCAGGCAACACCACCCTGTGTTCCAGGGCTGGGACAAGAAGAACATGTGATGAAGGAGAAAGAGGTTGTCCCAGAGGTCCCTGAGGAACAAGGCAGCAAGGACAGAGGCCTAGACTCTGGGGCTGAAACAGAGGAAGAGAAAGATACCTGGGAGGAAAAGAAACAGAGGGAATCAGAGAGGCTCCCAGACAGAACAGAAGCCAGAGAGGAAAGTGAACCTGAAGTAAAGGAGGATGTGATAGAAAAGGCTGAGTTAGAAGACATGGAGGAGGTACACCCTTCAGATGAGGAGGAAGAGGACGCGACAAAAGCTGAGGGTTTTTACCAAAAACATATGCAGGAAGCCTTGAAGGTAACTCCAAGGAGCAGGGAGGCTTTTGGGGGTCGGGAATTGGGACTCCAGGGCAAGGCCCCTGAGAAGGAGACCTCGTCATTCCTAAGCAGCCTGACCACACCTGCAGGAGCCACTGAGCATGTCTCTTACATCCAGGATGAGACAATCCCTGGCTACTCAGAGACTGAGCAGACCATCTCAGATGAGGAGATTCATGATGAGCCAGAGGAGCGCCCAGCTCCACCCAGATTTCACACAAGTACATATGACCTCCCCGGGCCTGAAGGTGCTGGCCCATTCGAAGCCAGCCAACCTGCCGATAGTGCTGTTCCTGCTACCTCTGGCAAAGTCTATGGAGCGCCAGAGACTGAACTCACCTACCCCACTAACATAGTGGCTGCCCCTTTGGCTGAAGAGGAACATGTGTCCTCAGCCACTTCAATAACTGAGTGTGACAAACTTTCTTCCTTTGCCACATCAGTGGCTGAGGACCAATCTGTGGCCTCACTTACAGCTCCCCAGACAGAGGAGACAGGCAAGAGCTCCCTGCTGCTTGACACAGTCACAAGCATCCCTTCCTCCCGTACTGAAGCTACGCAGGGCTTGGACTATGTGCCATCAGCTGGTACCATCTCACCCACCTCCTCACTGGAAGAAGACAAGGGCTTCAAATCACCACCCTGTGAGGACTTCTCTGTGACTGGGGAGTCAGAGAAGAGAGGAGAGATCATAGGGAAAGGCTTGTCTGGAGAAAGAGCTGTGGAAGAGGAAGAGGAGGAGACAGCAAATGTAGGGATGTCTGAGAAACTTTGCAGTCAATATGGAACTCCAGTGTTTAGTGCCCCTGGGCATGCCCTACATCCAGGGGAACCAGCCCTTGGAGAAGCGGAGGAGCGGTGCCTTAGCCCAGATGACAGCACAGTGAAGATGGCTTCTCCTCCACCATCTGGCCCACCCAGTGCCACCCACACACCCTTTCATCAGTCCCCAGTGGAAGAAAAGTCTGAGCCCCAAGACTTTCAGGAAGCAGACTCCTGGGGAGACACTAAGCGCACACCAGGTGTGGGCAAGGAAGATGCTGTGGAGGAGACAGTCAAGCCAGGGCCTGAAGAGGGCACACTAGAGAAGGAAGAGAAGCTTCCTCCTCCCAGGAGCCCCCAGGCCCAGGAAGCACCTGTCAGCATTGATGAGAGACTTACAGGCTGTACCATTCAACTGCTGCCAGAGCAGGATAAAGCAATAGTCTTTGAGACTATGGAGGCAGGAGAGCCCACAGGCCCCATTCTGGGAGCAGAAGCCCTTCCCGGAGGTTTGAGGACATTACCCCAAGAACCTGTCAAACCTCAGAAAGATGAGGTGCTCAGATATCCTGACAGAAGCCTCTCTCCTGACGATGCAGAATCCCTCTCTGTCCTCAGCGTGGCCTCCCCAGACACTGCCAACCAAGAGCCCACCCCCAAGTCTCCCTGTGGCCTGACAGAGCAGTACCTACACACAGACCGTTGGCCAGAGGTATCTCCAGAAGACACCCAGTCACTTTCTCTGTCAGAAGAGAGTCCCAGCAAGGAGACCTCCCTGGATGTCTCTTCTAAGCAACTCTCTCCAGAAAGCCTTGGCACCCTCCAGTTTGGGGAACTAAACCTTGGGAAGGAAGAAACGGGGCATCTGATGCAGGCCGAGGATACCTCTCACCACGCAGCTCCCATGTCTGTTCCAGAGCCCCATGCAGCCACAGTGTCACCTCCCACAGACGGGACGACTCGATACTCTGCACAGACAAACATCACAGATGAGAGCCTTGACAGGAAATCACCTGCCAGCTCATTCTCTCACTCTACACCTTCAGGAAATGGGAAGTACTTACCTGGGGCGATCACAAGCCCTGGTGAACACATTCTGACACCTGAGAGCTCCTTCTCCAAGAGTCCTGAGTCTTTGCCAAGCCCTGCCTTGGAGGACATTGCCATAGAGTGGGAAGATAAAGTTCCAGGGTTGAAGGACAGAACCTCAGAACAGAAGAAGAAGGAACCTGAGCCAAAGGATGAAGTTTTACAGCAGAAAGACAAAACTCTGGAGCACAAGGAGGTAGAGCCAAAGGACACAGCCATCTATCAGAAAGATGAGGCTCTGGATATAAAGAACGAGGCTGTGAAACAGCAGGATAAGGCTTTAGAACAAAAAGGCAGAGACTTAGAACAAAAGGACACAGCCCTGGAACAGAAGGACAAGGCCCTGGAACCAAAAGACAAAGACTTAGAAGAAAAAGACAAGGCCCTGGAACAGAAGGATAAGATCCCAGAAGAGAAAGACAAAGCCTTAGAACAAAAGGACACAGCCCTGGAACAGAAGGACAAGGCTCTGGAACCAAAAGATAAAGACTTAGAACAAAAGGACCGGGTCCTGGAAAAGAAGGACAAGGCTCTGGAACCAAAAGATAAAGACTTAGAACAAAAGGACCGGGTCCTGGAAAAGAAGGATAAGATCCCAGAAGAGATAGACAAAGCCTTAGATCAAAAAGTCAGACGTGTTGAACATAAGGCTCCAGAGGACACGGTCACTGAAATGAAGGGCAGAGACCTAGAACAGACAGACAAAGCCCCTGAACAGAAACACCAGGCCCAGGAACAAAAGGATAAAATCTCAGAAAAGAAGGATCAGGCCTTAGAACAAAAATACTGGGCTTTGGGACAGAAGGATGAAGCCCTGGAACAAAACATTAAGGCTCTGGAAGAGAAGGACCAAACTCAGGAGCAGGAGAGCCTACTGCAGGAGGATAAAACCAGGAAACCAAAGATGCTAGAGGAAAAATCCCCAGAAAAGGTCAAGGCCATGGAAGAGAAGTTAGAAGCTCTTCTGGAGAAGACCAAAGCTCTGGGCCTGGAAGAGAGCCTAGTGCAGGAGGGCAAGGCCAGAAAGCAGGAAGAGAAGTACTGGAGGGGGCAGGATGTGGTCCAGGAGTGGCGAGAAACATCTCCTACCAGAGAAGAGCCGGTTGGAGAACAGAAAGAGCTTGCCCCGGCATGGGAGGACACATCTCCTGAGCAGGACAGTAGGTATTGGAGAGGCAGAGAGGATGTGGCCTTGGAACAGGACACATACTGGAGGGAGCTAAGCTGTGAGCGGAAAGTCTGGTTCCCTCACGAGCTGGATGGTCAGGGGGCCCGCCCACGCTACACTGAGGAACGGGAAAGTACTTTCCTAGATGAGGGCCCAGACGATGAGCAAGAAGTGCCCCCGCGGGAACACACAACCCGGAGCCCCTGGGCCTCAGACTTCAAGGATTTCCAGGAATCCTCCCCACAGAAGGGGCTGGAGGTGGAGCGCTGGCTTGCTGAATCACCAGTTGGGTTGCCACCAGAGGAAGAGGACAAACTGACCCGCTCTCCCTTTGAGATCATCTCCCCTCCGGCTTCCCCACCTGAGATGGTTGGACAAAGGGTTCCTTCAGCCCCAGGACAAGAGAGTCCTATCCCAGACCCTAAGCTCATGCCACCCATGAAAAATGAACCCACTACCCCCTCATGGCTGGCTGACATCCCACCCTGGGTGCCCAAGGACAGACCCCTCCCCCCTCCACCCCTTTCCCCAGCTCCAGGTCCCCCCACCCCTGTCCCAGAGCCCCACACTCCTGCACCCTTCTCTTGGGGCACAGCTGAGTATGACAGTGTGGTGGCTGCAGTGCAGGAGGGGGCAGCTGAGTTGGAAGGTGGGCCGTACTCCCCGCTGGGGAAGGACTACCGCAAGGCTGAAGGGGAAAGGGAAGAAGAAGGTAGGGCTGAGGCTCCTGACAAAAGCTCACACAGCTCAAAGGTACCAGAGGCCAGCAAAAGCCATGCCACCATGGAGCCTGAGCAGACTGAGCCGGAGCAGAGAGAGCCCACACCCTATCCTGATGAGAGAAGCTTTCAGTATGCAGACATCTATGAGCAGATGATGCTTACTGGGCTTGGCCCTGCATGCCCCACTAGAGAGCCTCCACTTGGAGCAGCTGGGGATTGGCCCCCACGCCTCTCAACCAAGGAGGAGGCTGCCGGCCGAAACACATCTGCAGAGAAGGAGCTTTCATCTCCTGTCTCACCCAAGAGCCTCCAATCTGACACTCCAACCTTCAGCTATGCAGCCCTGGCAGGACCCACTGTACCCCCAAGGCCAGAGCCAGGGCCAAGTGTGGAGCCCAGCCTCACCCCACCTGCAGTTCCCCCCCGTGCTCCTATCCTGAGCAAAGGCCCAAGCCCCCCTCTTAATGGTAACATCCTGAGCTGCAGCCCAGATAGGAGGTCCCCATCCCCCAAGGAATCAGGCCGGAGTCATTGGGATGACAGCACTAGTGACTCAGAACTGGAGAAGGGGGCTCGGGAACAGTCAGAAAAAGAGGCCCAATCCCCAAGTCCTCCTCACCCCATTTCTATGGGGCCCCCCACATTATGGCCAGAAACTGAGGCACGAATTAGCCCTCCCTTGGACTCACACCTGGGGCCTGCCCGACCCAGTCTGGACTTCCCTGCTTCAGCCTTTGGCTTCTCCTCATTGCAGCCAGCTCCCCCACAGCTACCCTCTCCAGCTGAACCCCGCTCAGCACCCTGTGGCTCCCTTGCCTTCTCTGGGGACCGAGCTCTGGCTCTGGCTCCAGGACCCCCCACCAGAACCCGGCATGATGAATACCTGGAAGTGACCAAGGCCCCCAGCCTGGATTCCTCGCTGCCCCAGCTCCCATCACCCAGCTCTCCTGGGGCCCCTCTCCTCTCCAATCTGCCACGACCTGCTTCACCAGCCCTGTCTGATGGCTCCTCCTCTGAAGCTACCACACCTGTGATTTCGAGTGTGGCTGAGCGCTTCTCTCCAGGCCTTGAGGCTGCAGAACAGGAGTCTGGAGAGCTGGACCCAGGAACGGAACCAGCTGCCCACAGCCTCTGGGACCTCACTCCTCTGAGCCCAGCACCCCCAGCTTCACTGGACTTGGCCCTAGCTCCGGCTCCAAGCCTGCCTGGAGACATGGGTGATGGCACCCTGCCGTGCCACCTGGAGTGCTCAGGGGCAGCCACGGAGAAGCCAAGCCCCTTCCAGGGTCCCTCTGAGGACTGTGCAGCCAATGGCCCAACTGAAAGCAGCCCTAACCCCCCAGGCCCTGCCCCAGCCAAGGCTGAAAACGAAGAGGCTGCGGCTTGTCCTGCCTGGGAACGTGGAGCCTGGCCTGAAGGAGCTGAGAGGAGCTCCCGGCCTGACACACTGCTCTCCCCTGAGCAGCCACTGTGTCCTGCAGGGGGCTCCGGGGGCCCATCCAGCAGTGCCTCTCCCGAGGTCGAAGCTGGGCCCCAGGGATGTGCCACTGAGCCCCGGCCCCATCGTGGGGAGCTCTCCCCATCCTTCCTGAACCCACCTCTGCCCCCATCCACAGATGATAGCGACCTCTCAACTGAGGAAGCTCGACTAGTAGGAAGAGGGGGGCGGCGTCGGGCAGGAGGGCCAGGGACCACGGGAGGCCCATGCCCTGTGACTGATGAGACACCCCCCACATCAGCCAGTGACTCAGGCTCCTCACAGTCAGATTCTGATGTCCCGCCAGAAACTGAGGAGTGCCCATCCATCACAGCTGAGGCAGCCCTCGACTCAGATGAAGACGGGGACTTCCTGCCTGTGGACAAAGCTGGGGGTGTCAGTGGTACTCACCACCCCAGGCCTGGCCACGACCCACCCCCTCTCCCACAGCCAGACCCCCGCCCATCCCCTCCCCGCCCTGATGTGTGCATGGCCGACCCCGAGGGGCTCAGCTCAGAGTCTGGGAGAGTAGAGAGGCTACGGGAGAAGGAGAAGGTTCAGGGGCGAGTAGGGCGCAGGGCCCCAGGCAAGGCCAAGCCAGCGTCTCCTGCACGGCGTCTGGATCTTCGGGGAAAACGCTCACCCACCCCTGGTAAAGGGCCTGCAGATCGAGCATCCCGGGCCCCACCCCGACCACGCAGCACTACAAGCCAGGTCACCCCAGCAGAGGAAAAGGATGGACACAGCCCCATGTCCAAAGGCCTAGTCAATGGACTCAAGGCAGGACCGAGTACGTATATCATGAAACGTGGCAGAGAGTGTGGGTTAGGGCTGGGTGTGGCTGGTCAGACTCCAGGAGTGGGAAAGAGGGGAAGGTTGCCAAAAGGGTTCCACTTTTCCTCTACAATGAATCCTGGCTTGTCTCTACAGTGGCCTTGAGTTCCAAGGGCGGCTCTGGTGCCCCTGTATATGTGGATCTCGCCTACATCCCGAATCATTGCAGTGGCAAGACTGCTGACCTTGACTTCTTCCGTCGAGTGCGTGCATCCTACTATGTGGTCAGTGGGAATGACCCTGCCAATGGAGAGCCAAGCCGGGCTGTGCTGGATGCCCTTCTGGAGGGCAAGGCCCAGTGGGGGGAGAATCTTCAGGTGAGTAGCAAAGGACACCAAGGAAGTAGTCTGGTCAAAGCTCACTCAAGAGGCAATAGTGGAACACAGTCCCTATTTATTAAAGGATGGGCCTTTTCTAAGGGCCGCAGGGCTGCTTCTGAGACCATCGGGTGCCCCTTTCCCCTCACCTACCTTCCCTTCATGTTCTCACATCAGGCATGTCTTATCTCCCTCCTAGGTGACTCTGATCCCTACTCATGACACGGAGGTGACTCGTGAGTGGTACCAACAAACTCACGAGCAGCAGCAGCAACTGAACGTCCTGGTCCTGGCTAGCAGCAGCACCGTGGTCATGCAGGATGAGTCCTTCCCTGCCTGCAAGATTGAGTTCTGAAAGAGCCGCCCTCCCTTCCCCAAGGATCCACTCCCCCAGCTCCTTTAGAGAATGGCTACTGCTGAGTCCTCTGGGGTTGAGGGACATGGGAGCTAGGGGGAGGGGAGGGAGATGTCTTGTTGTGGGGACTTGGGCTGGGCTAAGTGGGAGGGGTTGTCCCTCCCCGTCATCCATTCCTGAGAGGGGTCTCAAACCAAAGTTAACAGGGAGAGGATGGGGGAGGGGAAAAATTAGAATAAGATAGCATCTGATGCCTGAGAACCCTCTCCTAGCACTGTCAAATGCTGGTATTGAATGGGGACTGAGGATGGGTCTCAGAGAGCAACCTCCTCCCTCGTAGAGGGAGATTATATCCCCAACTCCAGGGACCTCTTTATCTCAATCTATTTATTTGGCATCCCGGGAAGGATTTCCAATAGTAATTTATGTGACCTGGGGGCAGGATACTGTCAGTGAGGTGCCCAGAGCTGCATCCTTTTCTCCATTTCCCATCCCCCATCTCCTCACCCACCAGGGTCTGAATTCTAGCAGGGGCCTGGGGGTATCCCACTGCTACACTGTTCTATTGCTTCCCTCAGTATCTGAATGTCTCAATTTAAAACTTGAAGCTCTTTAGACCAACAGACTGGTGAGAGGAGAAAGGAGCTTATCCCCCAGCCCCTGCTTTATACCATTCACATCCCAGGGCTGTGTCCAGACAGCACAAAAGGGCAAGGAGAGCCCAAGCCCCAATGCCAGAATTCTTTCAAACTCCCTGACTCTTTGAAGTTTTTACTCACCCCGTTTCAATTATCCTGATCCCTTCTCATCCCCTGCTTGGCTTCTGTGCATGTGGTCATCTGCTGTGGCCTGGTGTGTAATGGGTTAAAAATAAGCCACTGCCTGACATCCCAACATTTGACACCCCAGCAATGTGTGACTCCCCCAACATTCCACTATGCCATCCTGCAGCTGAAATGGGAACACTGGCTGCCTCTCCAAACCTGCTCTTGGACAGAGGATCTGGGAGGTGGAGGCCAGGCCAGAGGACTTAGGGAAAATGAGAGGGAGGAAGGAAAAAGGGAGAAGAAGCTGAGCCATAGCTTAACTCCTACAGAGTGAAATGAAAACAGGCTGAAAATACCACCCCAGGAGAGGACCTCACCCCAAGCAAGCCAGTGAGCAGCCCTGCCAGACTACTGCCAGACTGAGAAACCCAGAAGCTGGTAGTCATGTGGGCTTACCTTCTCTGCCAAGCGACTGGGAAACCCAAATGAGCCCACCTTGTGTTCTTCCTAGCTCCACCCTCCCCGTGCTGCTGTGCTCTGCTCCTCCCCACACTTCCCTGCTATAGTTCCCAGCTGCTGTAACGGAGCCACCTCCAACTCTAACAATAAACCCAGTTCATTGCAGATGATGTAGTGCCGCTTAGGCTTTCTCTGACTCCATACATGCTTAGTTACTGGGCCCCGGTTTCCACCTCTCTGCTTCAACCAGTCTTGAATTTATCTTGGAAGACTCCAATGCTTTGGATTACTGGAAACACTTGTGCCTGAGTATGGAGAATAGGAGCCTAGGGTGGGTACATACGTCTGGTTTGGGGGAAGGGAAGAGGGGCAGGGGGCCTCCTGGGGAGGGGATATGCATTCCATGGGGTCAAGAGTTAAGGACCAAACAACCAGGATCAGATACCCTGGACAGCCTCTTGGGCTAAAGAGGTAAGAAGCTGAAGGACCCTAAGAGATCCAGAGCCTAATGAGGTTGGAAACGACTCTCCTTGTGCAGTCAGGATTTCCGTGGAGTAAAATGGTCGACTTTTCTCCTCCATGGAAACCCTTTATAGTCCTAAGTATGTCAGAAGTGGCCAGGCTGAATGTGTATATTTGGGGAGGGGCATATTCTAGCCCTCCCACTGTTCTGGGCTCTCTCATGGTAAAGATGTCAAGGGAGCAGAGAAAGGGCATAACCCCTTTATATAAACTCCTCCTGACACTCCAGAGTGAAAAATTAACAGGATGATTCCAAGAACGTGGTGAGAAGGCATGTACCCTCTGGCACTTCACAGAGAGGGAAACTCTTTCCGGTCCCCCATCCAACACTCTACTTACTCAATAAAGACCTTTTGGGGACCAGACATGGTGGCCCACACCTGTAATCCCAGCACTTTGGGAGGCCAAGGCAGGCAGATCATCTGAGGTCAGGAGTTCGAGACCAGCCTGGCCAACATGGCGAAACCCTGTCTCTACTAAAAATACAAAAAAATTAACTGGGTGTGGTGATGGGCACCTGTAATCCTAGCTACTCAAGAGGCTAAGGCAGGAGAATCACTTGAATCCAGAAGGCGGCAGTTGCAGTGAGCTGAGATCGCGCCATTGCACTCCAGCCTGGCAACAGAGCGAGACTCTGTCTCAAAAAAGAAAAAAAACAAACAAACCTTTTGAGATAGTGGGTTAACTGCTATAGGCACCTCTTGGGATGCCTGATCTCTGTTTTTTTGTTTTTTGGGGGTTTTTTTGTTTTTTTGTTTTTTTTTTTTGAGACAGAGTCTCACTCTGTCGCCAGGCTGGAGTGCAGTGGTGCGATCTCAGCTCATTGCAACCTCTACCTCCTGGATTCAAGCAATTCCCCTGCCTCAGCCTCCTGAGTAGCTGGGATTACAGGCATGTGCCACCATGCCCGGCTAATTTTTATATGTTTAGTAGAGATGGAGTTTCACCACGTTGGCCAGGAAGGTCTCAATCTCTTGACCTCGTGATGCACCCACCTTGGCCTCCCAAAGTGCTGGAATTACAGGTGTGAGCCACCGTGCCCAGCTGACCTCTATATTTTTATAGTCTATTTTTGGATGCCTGATCTCTGTATTTTTACAGCCCATTCCTGCTCAATTATAATGGCTTTTGACTGATTCAGATCAGTTATTGACACAATTGACTCACATGACTCACAGTCACATATATATATATATACACACACACACACATATATATATATATATATTTTTTTTTTTTTTTTTTGAGACAGAGTCTTGCTTTGTTGCCCAGGTTGGAGTGCACTGGTGTGATTTCAGCTTACTGCAACCTCCGCCTCCAGGGTTCAAGTGATTCTCCTGCCTCAGCCTCCCGAATAGCTGGGATTACAGGTGTCCACCACCATGCCTGGCTAATTTTTGTGTTTTTAGTAGAGACAAGGTTTCACCATGTTGGCCAGGTTGGTCTCCAACTCCTGACCTCACATGATCTGCCCGCCTTGGTCTCCCAAAGTGCTGGGATTACAGATATAAGCCACTGTGCCCAGCCCATATTCATTCTTGAATTCACAAGGACATCACCATCATCCATCACCATCATTCTCATTATTTCATATTTATTGAGCACTCATAATGTTCCGGCCCCTGACTCCAATGACCGTATTACCCCTCCTACCCACTCCCATTCCCATCCCTGGATCTTTGGAAAAAGCTTCATAATCATATCTGGCCCTCAGATACAATGATATAAGGACAAATTCTTGGGGACCCTGGAGTGTTTGGTCTTTGGCCAGTCTGTCCCTGGCACAACTACAGAAATATATATATATATATACACACACACACACATCTATATGTGTATATATATATTTATATTTATTTATTAAACCTTTGCTTGTATCTGTACAATACTGATCTCTGCTCATTGTTTAAAATAGAACCTGATTATCTCTACTACTACAGCATCTCCTAAGCCAAACAGCCCACCACAGAGGGAGGCCCAGTTTCACAGACTGGCTAAGAATCCTCTAGAGCATTTTAAGTAGTTGCTTTGAATTTTGTACAGCAGTTTAATACCTACTTTTCCCTAGAGCTATTGCCCAGAGGAACAGGACTGAGGCAGAAGGGGCACTTGGGGATGATATGGAAAGATCTATAAGGCAAGTCTAAAGATTTAGTGGCCATGACAGATGTTTGGGGAGGGGACTGTATTTTCCAGACATTTCAGATAGCCATCCCGGGCTCACCTGAGGAGTGCTGGCAAAGACAAGAGTCTTTCTCAAGCATACCTTGAGAAGTCGTGACTATTTCCCCAGAAAAGTGAAGACCCTAGAGTCCCCTCTTTTGCATTTGCTGTCCCCAGATGGTGTCTTCAGCAGTGAAGCAGCATTTCCTTTAACAATCTATGATTTCCTAGGATGCTCAGAGAAGGCTGGGTAATGAGAGACCAACCCACCCCAAGGAAATCCTATTCAAGTCTAATGGTTAGGTGAAGAGCCAATGGCTTCTTTGAACCTAAAACTGGCTCCTCCTTAAGCACAGCTCTGGCACAGGTATGCTTCATACCAAGAGAACTACTTCCCCAGACACTGCTGGTGAGAGCTGGCCAGTGAGTTAGCCAACAGAAAAGGTTGCTGGCTCAAATGGCTGGTATAGTGTGACACCACTAATGAGAAAATTAATCACATGTTGCTGGTGGAAGGGGTGAGTGCTGGTCATGGGCTAGAGACTGGCTCTGAGGGTTTGGATCACTAGATAGATGCTGGGCTTGAGGAATACCCTCTCCAGGCAGCTGATGGATCACCTCAGGGACCACCCAGGACTTCTAATTTATCTCCTCAGGGACCTCCTGGGCCTGCAGATCAATCTCCTCAGGGAACTCTTGGGATGGTTTATCAATCTCAGGGATGCCCTGAGATAACAGACTGATCGCAGAAGGCTCCTGGGCCAGCCTGCCAACCTCCACAGAGAAGTCCTGGTATGGCTGGCTGACCTCCTCAGGGATCTCTTCAGCTGGGCTGCCAACTTCTACAGGGGTTTCCTGGACCAAGCCACCAACCCCTACGTGGGACCTATGGACCAGCTTGCCAGCCTCCACAGAGACCCCCTGGCATGGCTGGCTGACCTCCTCAGGGTTCTCCAGACATAGCTGGCAAAATTCCTCAGAGACTTTCTGGCACAGTTGGCTGGCCTTCTGGCATGGCTGGCTGATCTGAGGGACCTCCTGGCATGTGTGGTTACCATTGTCATGGTTCTCATGGCATTGCTGGCTGATGTCAGGGACCTCCTGACATGGCTGGCTGAGCGCCTCAGAAATGTCCTGGCATGACTGGCTGATGTCAGGGACCTCCTGACATGGCTGGCTGACCTCCTTAGCCACCTCCTCGTATGGCTGGCTGGTTTCCACAGGTGGCACCTGTGGGGACTGATTTGGTTCAAAAATCTCTTGTTTCCCTTCTATGGAGAGCTCTTGTGCTCCATTCCCAGGGGTCTCCCGGAGCAGCCCAAGGCATTGATGTTCTTCAGTCACGTGTGAATTTAGGGAGGGTTGATCACTGAAGCCAAATTGGGAGTTACCATCTACTGTAGTAGGGGAAGAAGGACCAGCACTGGACACAGTGCTAGAAGGGCCACTGCTGTCTGAAAAGCAAAGTCAAGAGGTCAAGTCAGAGAAGCTGGAAGAGTAGGCTGTACCCTGTGCAGATAGTTCAAATGCTAGAATGGTTGGCCTATGCTACTTACGTCTTGAGGGAAGAGTGTCTGAATTCTTCCTAAGTTAAGCAGAGACTCCTAAGTTTGCTTAGCTCAAGAACTGTCACCCTGGCCTAATGTATACTTTGAGAGTAACAATAAGGTACGTATAAGACTTCAGGAGAGAGTGCTAAGACCCACTTCATCTGGTTCTTTCACAAATACACTCCCATCAGAATTCCAAGTTCCCAAGGCCTCTCATTCCTACTTTGGAAGAATATGAATACTTTAGCCCAGTGGTTCATAATCAAAATCATGAAAAATTTTTTTTAAATGCTAATTTCCAGTTTTCAACCCCAGAGATTCTAATTCTATAGGTTTAGTGTAAAGGTGTAGCTTGGAGGAGGGAGGAGGATGAAGGCAATATAATTTTGTTGGAACACTCCCAGTTGATTCTGATGTATACCTTCTGTTAAGAATCATTCTTTAAAGCAATCAATGTATTTCTGGGGCAGAGGTAATCATTATTTATAGCCCAAATGATAAGTTGGCAGGAGAATGTAGAAAAACCATGTAAATCAGAACAATAGGAAAGAAAATGGTTTACCTGGCTGGGTGCGGTGGCTCACGCCTGTAATCCCAGCACTTTGGGAGGCCGAGGCAGGCAGATCACTTGAGGTCAGGAGTTCAAAACCAGCCTGGCCAACATGACGAAACCTTGTCTCTACTAAAAATACAAAAATTAGCCAAGCATAGTGGCGGCTGCCTGTAATCCCAACTACTCAGGAGGCTGAGGCAGGTGAATCACTTGAACCCCAGAGGTGGAGGTTGCAGTGAGCTGAAATCATGCCACTGTGCTCCAGCCTCAGTGATAAAGCAAGACTCCATCTCAGGAAAAAAAAAAAAAAAAAGAAAATGGTTTACCCAAAAATGGAAGACGGCCATGGAATTTCTACATGGCAGTTCTTAACCTTTCTAGGGGTCAGTGGCCCCTTTGAGGTGCTAATGAAAGTCCAGGAAAAATGTATATAAGAATATTCACACTAATCTTTACATGTGATTCCTGAAGCTCATAGACTCTACCCTGAAACCACATCTATGGATCCAGGGTTAAGACTCTTGTAAGTCTTGGGACATACAATGAATGTTACAGGCTTGTGCAAATTATATACACAGAAAACATTAAAAAACTGATTTCCTAGATCCTGACAGTAGTGTAATAAAGACCTCAGAGTCTTCAATTACACTGTGGGATGATTCCTACTCCATCCGCTACTGCTTCATTGACCTCTAGTATGGGACTAACCTACTTCTCCCTTGGTAAAAATCATTTTTATTGATAATATTATAACGATATATTAAAGCACTATGGTATCAATAATGACAGATTCTGGGAAAAGGGGACATCGGAACATATTGCCATTGAAGGAAACCTCGAAAAGTTGGTAAACCTGAGCCTACAAAGGCTCAATCCATCATTGAGTTGAAGGTATGCTAGTTATCTCACTTCTGTAAAGAATCAAAGGAGGGGCCGGGGGCAGTGGCTCACGCCTGTAATCCCAGCACTTTGAGAGGCCGAGGCAGGCAGATCACAAGGTCAGGAGTTCGAGACCAGCCTGACCAATATAGTAAAACTCTGTCTCTACTAAAACTACAAAAAAAAAAAAAAAAAAAAATTAGCTGGGCGTGGTGGCACATGCCTGTAATCCCAGCTACTCAGGAGGCTGAGGCAGGAGGATCACTTGAACCCGGGAGGCAGAGGTTGTAGTGAGCTGAGATCACACCATTGCATTCCAGCCTGGATGACAGAGCAAGACTCCACCTCAAAAAAAAATAATAATAATAATCAAAGGAGGCATGCTTCAAGCAGAATAAGAGGCCAGGTGCGGTGGCTCACGCCTGTAATCCCAGCACTTTGAGCCGGTGGATCACTTGAGATCAGGACTTCGAGATCATCCTGACCAACATGGCGAAACCCCGTCACTACTAAAAATATAAAAATTAACCAGGTGTGGTGTCATGTGCCTATAATCCCAGTTACTCGGGAGGCTGAGGCAAGAGAATCACTTGAGCCCGGGATGTGGAGGTTGCTGTGAGTCGAGATCACGCCACTGTACTCCAGCCTGGACCAAGACTCCGTCTCAAAAAAAAAAAAAAAAAGAGAAGATGATGGTTTTGAACCAACAAGCCTTTAAGAGATGTGGAGCCTATTTCTGGTGCAGATATACAGACCCGAAAGAAGATGTTTACCAGTGAGGCTACACACCTGATACTGAGTCAAAAATCTGATACTAGATGGAAAAAAAGAAAAAGAAAAGATGTAAGCTGAGCTTTACCCAAGTAAAGAAGTAGCCTTAATATCCTGCTAGTGGTCTGATTCAGGCAAATCAAAAAGGTCAAACAGAAACAGAAGAGGGAGAAGCGTAAGATTTCCAGGGGCACAGAACTCATAAACCCTCCAGGAAACAGGTAAAAAGAGCAATGGCAAGGTGAGTGTAGGATAATCTGAAATTCAGGGGAGGAATTCTTGGTGTCAGAGAGGAAAGTTTCTTCTTCAAACAGGGTGCCAGAAAAAGGGCAAAATTCTACAACTGTTAGGTCCAATGCTGAATGAAGTAAGAATCTTTACTTTGGTCCTATCCAAGTAAAATAATGAAAGGCATGTTTGATTTCAGTTATTCCCCAGAGGCAGGATGATACTTCACCAGTGCCTCTGGCCCACATCCCCACCTCCAATTACCACCAGTAGCGCCTCCTCTCTATGGTCACTCTAACAATTCTGTGTGGCTCCACTGTTCACATTGTTACCAAAAACAACTAGTGATAGATTATAGATAATAAACAAGAGATGGGAAAAAGCAGCACCTCAACTTAAACTAAAAACTGAAAACAGACAACAGAGAGAAGGGTCATGTAAAAATAAGTAGCAGATTCTAGTCTCTCCTGCTCCCAGCTTTTTCTGTTTGTTTGTTTGTTTGTTGTTTTTGAAACAGAGTCTCATTCTGTCCCCCAGGCTGGAGTGCAGTGGCACCATCTCGGCTCACTGCAAGCTCTGCCTCCCGGGTTCACGCCATTCTCCTGCCTCAGCCTCCTGAGTAGCTGGGACTACAGGTGCCCACCACCATGCCCGGCTAATTTTTTGTATTTTTAGTAGAGATGGGGTTTCACCGTGTTAGCCAGGATGGTCTTGATCTCCTGACCTCGTGATCCACCTGCCTTGGCCTCCCAAAGTACTGGGATTACAGGCGTGAGCCACTGGGCCCGGCCTCCTGCTCCCAGCTTTTCTAAATATCTAAGTTGTCTGCTAGTCATCTTTACCAGAGAAAGCTGTAGAGATCAAATAGGGATCAAAGGAGAATGAAGTCTCCATTCTTTCTTCCCCAAAGGGCCCTTTGAGTAATCCCAGCTACTCAGGAGGCTGAGGCAGGAGACTCACTTGAACCCGGGAAGCAGAGGTTGCGGAGAGCCAAGATCGTGCCTGGGCAACAAGAGCGAAATTCCATCTCTCAAAAAAAAAAAAAAAAAATTATTCCTAATACTGCAGAAAAGCTTCCCTCCAATGAAATAGAAGGAACATGGAGAACAGAGGTAAAGAGAGAATAAACAGATTCTCCTTTCTTCTTAGAAATGGCAGATGAGACTGCTTCCCAGAATGGATACTCCTGGTCGTTCAACCCTCACCTTCTTTTACCTCATGCAACAGGCCCCTCATTCACCAATCACTCCATTCTTCTTGACTTTTGTCTAGGCAGTTCCAAAGGGATTACTTACACCAAGGGGGCTTCTCAGAGCGCTGCTGGAGTTGCAGGGGAGGTGAATGAAGAGTACGTGGTGGAGAAAATGGGTTATCTGAGGCCTGGCTGCTGTGCATGGAATCAAAGAGGGCTGGAAAGGAGGTAGGGTGAAGGGAGAGGGAAGAAAAAAAGACATTTGAGGAAGAATCCAGGAGCCATAGGTTCTTAACATAAGTCAAAGCCAACTTACCCTTCCTTGGCTGAGAAATAGCATTTCCTGGGGACCCTTCAACCAAACCATTTTCAATTTTTTAAACTTTATATTATGAACATTTCAAACATATATTTTTAAAAAGTAGTTGAAAGACTGGTGCAGCCAATGCCCATACACCCGTCTCCTAGATTTAACACATTGACATTTTTGCCATACTTGTTTCATCTATTTCTGCATGCTAAAGTGTTTTAAAATAAATGATAGACATTATGAAACATGTCACCTCTAAATACTTCAAAATGCATCTCTAAAATATAAGAAATGGCTGGATGCAGTGGCTCATGCCTGTAATCCCAGCACTTTAGGAGGCTGAGGCAGGTGGATCACTTGAGGCCAGGAGTTCGAGACCAGCCTGGCCAACATGGCAAAACCCCATCTCTACTAAAAATACAAAAATGAGCCGGCATGGTGGCACATGCCTGTAATCCCAGCTATTCGGGAGGCTGAGGCTTAAGAATGGCTTGAACCTGGGAGGCAGAGGTTGCAGTGAGCTGAGATCTCACCACTGCACTCCAGCCTGGGGCACAGAATGAAACTCTGTCTCAAGAATAATAATAATAATAAAATATAAGAATTTTTTCCAGCTGGGTGTGGTGGCTCATGCCTGTAAACCAGCACTTTGGGAGGCCAAGGTGGATGGATCACTTGAAGCCAGGAGTTCAAGACCAGTCTGGTCAACATGGAGAAACCATGTTTAGGTCTCTACTAAAAATATAAAAATTAAGGCCAGGCGCAGTGGCTCACACCTGTAATCCCAGCACTTTAGGCAGCCGAGGCAGGCAGATCACGAGGTCAGGAGTTCAAAGACCAGCCTGACCAACATGGTGAAACCCTGTCTCTACTAAAAATAAAAAATTAGCTGGGTGTAGTGGTGCATGCCTGTAATCCCAGCTATTTAGGAGGCTGAGGCAGGAGAATCGCTTGAACCCGGGAAGCAGAGATTGCAGTGAGCCAAGATCACATCATTGCACTCCAGCCTAGGCGATAGAGCAAGACTCTGTCTCAAAAAAAAAAAAAAGAAAAAGAAAAAAAATTAGCTGGGTGTGGTGGTACATGACTGTAACCCCAGCTACTTGGGAGGCTGAGGCATGAGGATCACTTGAACCCAGGAGGCAGAAGTTGTACAGTGAGCAGAGATTGTGCCACTGCACTCCACCAAGGGCAACACAGAGAGACTCTATCTCAAAAAAAAAAAAACAAAAAAAAACAAGGAAAGATATACATAAAGAATTTTTTCCAACATAGCCAAACACCATTAACAAGCTAAACAAAATTAAAAATTATTCCCTAGTATTATTCAATATCCAGTCCATATTCAAAATTTCCCAATTATTCCCCCAAATGTCATTTATAAAAGCATCCAAACATGAACCATGCACTGCATCTTATGTCTTTGAAGCCTCTTTTAATCTAGAATAGTGCAGCCTCTCCTTTTTTTCTTTTTTTTTTTCTTTTTTTTATTATTATTATTATTTTTTGAGACGGAGTCTCGCTCTGTCGCCCAGGCTGGAGTGCAGTGGCCGGATCTCAGCTCACTGCAAGCTCCGCCTCCCGGGTTCACGCCATTCTCCTGCCTCAGCCTCCCAAGTAGCTGAGACTACAGGCGCCCGCCACCTCGCCCGGCTAGCTTTTTGTATTTTTTAGTAGAGACGGGGTTTCACCCTGTTAGCCAGGATGGTCTCAATCTCCTGACCTCGTGATCTGCCCGTCTCGGCCTCCCAAAGTGCTGGGATTACAGGCTTGAGCCACCGCGCCCGGCCTCCTTTTTTTCATAGTAACTTTTTTGAGACAGGGTCTCACTGTCACCCAGGCTGGAGTGCAGTGGCGTGATCTCGGCTCACTGCAAGCTCCGCATCCCGGGTTCATGCCATTCTCCTGTCTCAGCCTCCTGAGTAGCTCAGACTACAGGCGCCCGCCACCACGCCTGGTTATTTTTTTTGTATTTTTAGTAGAGACAGGGTTTCACCGTGTTAGCCAGGATGGTCTCGATCTCCTGACCTTGTGATCTGCACTGCGCCTGGCCAGCTCACTGCAGTCTTTACCTCTTGGCTCAAGCGATCATCACACCGCAGCCCCTTGAGTAGCTGGGACTCAGGCACATACCACCACTCCTGGCTAATTTTTTGTATTTTAGTAGAGATGAGATGGGTTTTACCATGTTGCCTAGGCTTATCTTGAACTCCTGGGCTCAAGCAATCTGCCCGCCTCAGCCTTCCAAAGTGTTAGGATTACAGGTGTGAGCCACCATCCCCAGCCCATAGTAACTTTTTGAAAAGAAGGCCAGGCATGGTGGCTCATGCCTATAATCCCAGCACTTTGGGAGGCCGAGGTGGGTAGATTGCTTGAGGTCAGGAATTTGAGACCAGCCTGGCCAATATGGAGAAACCCCATTTATATTAAAAATACAAAAATTAGCTGGGCGTGGTGGTGGGCACCTGTAATCCCAGCTACTCGGGAGGCTGACGCAGGAGAATCACTTGAACGTTGAACCTAGGAGGTGGAGGTTGCAGTGAGCCAAGATCATGCCACTGCACTCCAGCCTGGGCAACAAAGCAAGACTCCATCTCAAAAAAAAAAGAGAGAGAAAAGAGAAAAGAAGAAAGAACAGGCCAGTTGTCTTTGCAGAAGGTCATGTCCCACATTCTGGACTTGTCTGATTGTTTCCACATAAAATCATTTAACTTATTTCACTATCCCTTGTATTTCCTATTAACTGGAAATTAGATCTAACTTAGCTGATTTATTTTAAATAATTTTGTTAAGAATACTTTAAGAGGTGATCCCATGTACTGTATATTGCATCACAGTGGAGGCATATTGTCTCATTGTTCCATTATAAGTAAGGCTAAGTTTACTAACTAGGTTAAGGTGGCACCAACAAGATCTCACTGTGAAGTTTTCCCCTTCTGATCAGGAGTGATCCTTTGAGGAATGTCTAGTTCTCCACCATCAACTGGCATATTTTCCGTAAAGAACTTTCCTTCTGCAAATGGGACTATTTGATTATACTGAACTACAGTTCTCACTGAAAAGGCAGAATATTTATTTCCCTTTAATTGGTTTTCAGAGTAGAGAGTGTGAAAAATATTCTCCAATAGTGACGGATGAGTATTAATTTGTTTTATTTATTTAATTTTTTTTGGGGAGACAGAGTCTTCCTCTGTCACCCATGCTAGAGTGCAGTGGTACAATCACAGCTCACTGCAGCCTCAAACTCCCAGGTTCAAGTGATCCTCCAACCTCAGCTTCCTGTAGCTGGGACTACAGGTGCATAGCACAATGCCTAGCTCATCTTTGTATTTTTGTAGAGATGGGGTTTCACCATGTTGCCCAGGCTGGTCTTGAACTCCTGAACTCACTTAAGTGATTCCCCTGCCTCGGCCTCCCAAAGTGCTAGGATTACAGGTGCGTGTGCCACCTCACCCAGCACCCAGCTCTTGTTTTCATTCATTATGAGCTTGTGGATTTTTATTATATATATTCAGTGTGTGTGTGTGTGTTTCTTTTTTCTTAGAGACAGGGTCTTACTCTATCACTCAGGCTAGAATGCAGTGATGCAAGCATAGTTCACTGCAGCCTCAAACTCCTGGGCTCAAGCAATCCTCCAACATCAGTCTACTGAGTAGCTAGGACTATAGGTGTGTGCCACCATGCCTGGCTACTTTTCTTAATTTTCTTGGAGATAAGATCTAGCTATGTTGCCCAGGCTGGTCTCAAACTCCTAGGCTCAAGCGATACTCCCACTTCAGCCTCCTGAGTAGCTACATTCAGCATACTTTAATCAACTATAGTAATTATTCTCTCAAATGCTCAAATTGTCCCAATTTTGGTCACTGGGAGCCTCTTTGGGGTTGACTGCTTCCTTACTTTCCTTTACAACATGCTGCAAGATCATCCTGGGCTTTCTTTGCCCTCAACCATGCATTCTAAACAAAACTGGTTTTTGGTGGGGGTAAAAAAATCTTAGCTATTCCAATGGTTTATGGTCCACCAAATGGTCACAATACATAAACAGATATATGATATATCTGTGGTGTTAAATTTTCATGTGGTAGGAGGTAACCAGGGAAAAAAATTCTAAAAAAAACTCCTGGGATGGAGAGTAATTTTTAAAAAGTTTTAAAAAACCCTGCTCTAGACCAAAAATCAAGTTATTTCCCCATGGAATCCTGGTTACTTTTAGTGGAGAATGGTACATAGAGACCAAAATCTAGTTGCTAAAGGAGCTCATGTTACATTTGCCAATGCATAGTACTAGAAAAAGCACTTAAAAACCAGAAATCATATTGATATTTCCAATTCATATTTATCATTACAGTATTTTTAAATCTTTTGAATTTATACTTCTGTCTAATTTATCTTACTTTGAAAATCCTGGTTCCTAACAACAGGAACATAATTCCTTATTTGCATTACTCTATAATGTATATATATATAATATACGTATTCATACACTATATACATAGTATCAATATCACTGTAGTATCAATGTCACTATTAACAATTAAACTACTGAATAAGGATTACAATTATAGTTCTTTTTGTCCCACCAAAGAACTGATAAAATATTCTAAAGTTATCTGAAAAATTATTTTACCTGTGTGGTTATGTTACTATTTTGATATACAGTTAGGGTCATTTCTTTCTCTTTTTTTTTGCAATTTTAGGTTTTGCTTCTTTTCTTTTTTGATTTAACTTTGTATTTCAAAAAACATTTACAGGCTCACAAGTCAAAGCTATATAAAAAGGCATATTCAGAGAAACTGTTTCCTTCATGCCCTTTAGCCCCATTCCCTGTTGTTAACTCTAGAGGTAATAAATTTTGTTTCTGGTTTATACTTTTAGCAAGTTTTTAAAATTTATTTTTATCTTTATTTTCATTTTTTTGTTTTTGAGACAGAGTCTTGCTCTGTCACCCAGGCTGGAGTGCAGTGGCGCCATCTTGGCTCACTGCCTCAGCTTCCTGAGTAGCTGGGACTACAGGTGCCCGCCACCACGCTAGGCTAATTTTTTGTATTTTTAGTAGAGACGGTGTTTCACTGTGTTAGCCAGGATGGTCTCGATCTCCTGACCTTGTGATCTGCCTGCCTCGGCCTCCCACAGTGCTGGGATTACAGGTATGAGCTACCATGCCTGGCCTCTAGCAAGTATTTTTTTGTAAATACATATGTATTTTTTCTTTATTTCCCCTCTCTACTTACAATATAGGTAACATACTATTAACAGTCTTCTACATCTTGTTTTTTTCACTTAATAATATATCCTGGTGATTACTTCATATCAAATCATATAGAGCTTCCTCATTAGTTTTAACAGATGCATAGTATTCAATTGAGTGGACATACCACAGTTTTTCAACCACTCTTGCACTAAAGAATTTCTGAGTCATTTCCAATATTTTGCCACTTTAAATAATGTCACAATGAATAACTGTATATAAATGTTATTTCAGGCTGGGAGCAGTGGCCTACATCTATAATCCCAGCACTCTGGGAGGCTTAGGTGGGAGAGTCATTGAGGCCAGGAGTTCAAGACCAGCCTGGGCAATAAAGTGAGACTCTGTCTCTACAAAAATTTTTAAAAATTAGCTGGGTGGATCACGAGGTCAGGAGATCGAGACCATCCTGGCTAACACGGTGAAACCCCGTCTCTACTAAAAAAAATACAAAAAACTAGCTGGGCGAGGTGGCAGGCGCCTGTAGTCCCAGCTACTCGGGAGGCTGAGGCAGGAGAATGGCGTAAACCCGGGAGGCGGAGCTTGCAGTGAGCTGAGATCCGGCCACTGTGTTCCAGCCTGGGTGACAGAGCGAAAAAAAAAAAAAAAATTAGCTGGGTGTGGTGGCACATGTCTGTAGTTCCAGCTATTTGGGAGGCTGAGGCAGGAGGATTGCTTGAACACAGGATTTCCAGGCTTCAGTGATCATGCCACTGTTCTCCAGGCATGATCATACCACTGTAATCCAGCCTAGGTGACAGAGCAAGACCCTGTCTCTAAAAAAATACATAAATAAATAAATGTTATTTCAACGTTGCATAGAAATGGCTTCAGAATAGATTCTTAAAAGTGGATTATTGGGGCCAGGCACGGTGGCTCACGCCTGTAATCCCAGCATTTTGGGAGGCCGAGGCAGGCAGATCACGAGGTCAGGAGATCAAGACCATCCTGGTTAACACGGTGAAACCCTGTCTGTACTAAAAATACAAAAAATTAGCCTAGTGTGGTGGCGGGCACCTGTAGTCCCAGCTACTCATGAGGCTGAGGCAGGAGAATGGCATGAACCCAGGAGGTGGAGCTTGCAGTGAGCCAAGATGGTGCCACTGCACTCCAGCCTGGGTGACAGAGCAAGACTCTGTCTCGAAAAAGAAAAAGTGGATTATTGGATCAGAGGTTAACTATAATTCTGTGAGATACTACAAAATTTACCTCCATAGAGACTGTACCCTTGTTGCACACCCATCAACAATGAGGCCGGGCGCGGTGGCTCCAGCCTGTAATCCCAGCACTTTGGGAGGCCGAGATGGGCGGATCACGAGGTCAGGAGATCGAGACCATCCTGGCTAACCCCGTGAAACCCCGTCTCTACTAAAAAATACAAAAAACTAGCCAGGCGAGGTGGCGGGCGCCTGTAGTCCCAGCTACTCGGGAGGCTGAGGCAGGAGAATGGCGTAAACCCGGGAGGCGGAGCTTGCAGTGAGCTGAGATCCGGCCACTGCACTCCAGCCTGGGCGACAGAGCGAGGCTCTGTCTCAAAAAAAAAAAAAAACAATGTACAGGATTTCTAGTTTCACCAGACTTGCCAAGAGAGTGTATTATCAAACTTTTGGATTTTTTCCAATCTAACAGGTGAGAAATAATATCTCAGTGTAGTTTTAATTTGCATACCTCTTATAGAAGGTTAAGCATAATTTCGTATGTACAATGGCTATCTGCATTTCTTTCTCTGTACACTTTTTTTTTTTTTTTAATTGAGTGATGGGGTTGTTCAGGCTGGAATGTAGTAGCACAATTATAGCTCACTCCATCCTCGAACTCCTGGGCTCCAGTGATCCTTCTGCCTCGGCCTTCCAAAGTGCTGCTGTTATAGGCATGAGTCACCACATTTGGCCTAATTTATCAATCTTTTTTATTGATTCACAAATTTGACTTTGAGTCAGAGTTAGGCTTTCCTTACTTTCAGATGATAAAGGAATTTACCACTAACACCCTGCTTACTTTTAGCACTTGCATGGTTTAATTTTTTTTTATTGAGGTGAAATCCACATAACATAAAAGTTAACCATCTTTTTTTTTTTTTTTGAGACGGAGTCTTGCTGTGTCTCCCAGGCTGGAGTACAGTGGCCGGATCTCGGCTCACTGCAAGCTCCGCCTCCCGGGTTCACGCCATTCTCCCGCCTCAGCCTCCCAAGTAGCTGAGACTACAGGCGCCCGCCACCACGCCTGGCTAGTTTTTTGTATTTTTAGTAGAGACGGGGTTTCACCTTGTTAGCCAGGATGGTCTCGATCTCCTGACCTCGTGATCCACCCGCCTCGGCCTCCCAAAGTGCTGGGATTACAGGCTTGAGCCACCGCGCCCGGCCCAAAGTTAACCATCTTAAAGTGTATAATTCTGTGGCATTTAGTACATCCACAGTGTTGTGCAACCACCACCTCTATCTAGTTCCAAAACATTTTCGTCACCCCAAAAGAAACCCCATATCCATTAAGAAGTCAATCCCGGCTGCTCTGCCTATGGAGTAGCCATTCTTTTATTCCTTTACTTTCTTAATAAACTTGCTTTCACTTTATGGGGGAAAAAAAAAAAAGTCAATCCCCATTCCATCCTACTCCCAAACCCTGGAAACCACCAATCTGCTTTCCGTCTCTATGGATTTACTTATTCTGGATATTTCATATAAATGAAATCATACAATATGTGACTTTTTGTGTTTGGTTTCCTTCATTTGGCATAATATTTTTAAGGTTCATCCACATTTTAATACATATCAGTACTTTATTCCCTTTTATAGCTCAGTAATATTCCATTGTGTGTACATATTATATTTTATCTATTCATTGACATTTCAGTTGTTTCATTTCAGTTGTTTCTGCCTTTTGACTTTTTGAGAAAGGGTCTTGCTCTGTCATCAAGGCTGAAGTGCAGTGGTGTGATCATAGCTCACTGTAACCTTGAATTCCTGGGTTCAGGTGATCCTCCTGCCTCAGCCTCCAGAGTAGCTAAGACTACAGGTGCACACCACCGTGCCTGGCTAATTTTTTTATTTCCTATTTTGTAGAGATATGTTGTCCAGGTTGGTCTCAAGCAATCCTCCTTCCTTGGCCTAACAAAGAGCTGGGATTACAGGTGTGAGCCATCACCCTCAGCCTTGATTATTGTAAATAGTGTTGCCATGAACATCTGTGTGTATTTGTTTGCGTACCTGTTTTCAGTTTTGTTTTGTTTTGTTTTGTTTTGTTTTGTTTTTGAGATAGGATCTCATTCCGACACCCAGGCTGGAGTGCAGTGGCATGAACTTGGCTCATTACAGTCTCAACCTCTGGGGCTCAGGTGATTCTCCCACCTCAGTCTCCTGAGTAGCTGGGACTACAGGTGTGCACCACTATGCCCGGGTAATTTTCTGTATTTTTTTGTGGAGACAAGGTTTTACCATGTTGCCCAAGCTGTTCTTGAACTCCTGGGTTCAAGTGATCTGCCCACCTTGGCCTCCCAAAGAGCTGGGATTGCAGGTGTGAGCCACCATGCCCAGCTCTGTTTTTTATTCTTTTGGGTATATATCTAGAAGTAGAAGTGCTGCGTCATGTGGTAATTCTATATTTAATTTTTTTTATTTTTATTTTTTTTGAGACAGACTCTAGCTGTTGTCACCCAGGCTGGAGTGCAATGGCACAATCTCAGCTCACTGCAACTTCCGTTTCCCGGGTTCCAGCAATTCTCTTGCCTCAGCCTCCCGAGTAGCTGAGATTACATGTGCCTGCCACCACGGCCGGCTAATTTTTGTATTTTTAGTAGACACAGGGTTTCACCATGTTGGCCAGGCTGGTCTCGAACTCCTGACCTCAAGTGATCCAACCACCTTGGTTTCCCAAAGTGCTGGGATTACAGGCGTGAGCCAGCCACTGTGCCTGGCCTATGTTTAATTTTTTGAGGAACAAACTGTTTCCACAGTAGCTGTACTATTTTATACTTCCATTAGTACTGTATGAGAGTTCCAGTTTGTCCACATTCTAACACTTTCTCTCTCTTTTTTTTTTAATGGCTATCATGGTGGGTGTGAAGTGGTATCTCACTATGGTTTAGATTTGTATATCCCTAAACTAATGAGAGTTAGCATCTTTTCATGTGCTTCTCAGCTACTTACATGTCTTCTTTGGAGAATGTCAATTCAAGTCCTTTGCTCCTTTTTAAACTGTGTTGTCTTTTTGCTGTTATCTTCTGTACTCATCAGATATATCATTTGTAAATACTTTCCCTCTTTCTGTAGTTGTTATTTCACTTTTTGATAATATCCTTTGATGCACAAATATTTTTAGTTTTGGCGAAGTCTAATTATTTTTTCTTTTGTTGTGTATGCTTTTGTTCTACAAATCCATTTCCAAATTTAAGGTCATTAAGATTTACTCTATGATTTCTTCTAAGAGATTGATAGTTTTAACTCTTATATTTAGGTCATTGATCCATTTTGAGTTAATATTTTCATATGGTATGAGGTAGGGGTGAATGAGTTCTTTTGCAATGTGAATAGCCAGTGGTTTCAGTACCACTTATTGAAGAGACTATTCTTTCTCCATTGAATAGTTTTGACATCCTTGTTGAAAATCAACTGGCCATAGATGTTTAATTCTGGATTCTTGATTCTGTTCTACTGGTCTATATGTTTATACTTATGGCAATACCACAGTTTTGATTACTCTAACTTTGCAATACATTTGGAAATTAGGAAGTTTGAGTCCCCCAGTTTTGTTTTGCTTTTTCAAGATTCTTTTGGCTATTCAGGCCCTCTTACAGTTCCCTATGAATTAGAGGGGTCAGCTTTTCCATTTCTGAAGAAAGGCCATTAAAATTCTGATAGGGATTGCATTAAATCCATAGATCACTTTGGGGAATATTGCCGTCTTAACAATATCATGTCTTCAACATGAACATGAAATGCCTTTCTATTTATATAGGTCCTCTTTAATTTTTTTCTTCTTTTTTGAGACAGGGTCTCACCTTGTCACCCAGGCTAGAGTGCTGGTAGCTAGGCTACAAGCACGCATCACCACATCCAGCTAATTTGTTTTTTTCAAGACAGAGTCTTGCTCTGTCACCCGGGCTGGAGTGTAGTGGTGTGATCTCGGCTCATTGCAACCTCCGCCTCCCGAGTTCAAGCAATTCTCTTGCCTCAGCCTCCTGAGTAGCTGGGATTACAGGCACCTGCCACTGTGCCTGGCTATTTTATTATTATTATTATTATTATTATTATTATTATTATTATTATTTAGTAGAGACAGGGTTTTACCATGTTGGCCAGGCTGGTCTCGAACTCCTGACCTTGTGAGCTGCCTGCCTCAGCTTCCCAAAGTGTTGGGATTACAGGCGTGAGCCACCACGCCGGCCCAGCGTTTTTTTGTTGTTGTTCTTTTTTTTAAATTTTTTGTAGAGACAGGGTTTCTCCATGCTGATCAGGCTGGTCTTGAACTCGTGAGCTTAAGCAGCTTAAGCAGTCAGCCTCCCAAAGTGTTGGGATGACAGGTGTGAGCCACTGCATCCGGCGCCGGCATTGTTTTATTTTTATTTTTATTTTATTTTATTTTTTTTTTGAGACGGAGTCTCGCTCTGTCGCCCAGGCTGGAGTGCAGTGGCCGAATCTCAGCTCACTGCAAGCTCCACCTCCCGGGTTTAAGCCATTCTCCTGCCTCAGCCTCCCGAGTAGCTGGGACTATAGGCGCCTGCCACCTCGCCCGGCTATTTTTTTGTATTTTTTAGTAGAGACGGGGTTTCATCGTGTTAGCCAGGATGGTCTCGATCTCCTGACCTCGTGATCCTCCCGTCTCGGCCTCCCAAAGTGCTGGGATTACAGGCTTGAGCCACCGCGCCCGGCCCTCAGCCTCCCAAAGTGCTGGAATTACAGGCATGAACCACCGCACCTGGCCTTCCTTAATTTCTTTCAGCAATGTTTTGTAGTTTTTGGTGTACAAATCTTTTAACTTCTTGGTTAAATTTGTTCCCAAGCATTTTATTCTTCTGAATGCTACGGAAAATAGAACTGTTTTTATGATTTCCTTTTTCAGTTGTTCATTGCTGGTGTATATAAACACAATCAGGCCAGACACCGTGGCTCATGCCTATAATCCCAGCACTTTGGGAGGCCGAGGTGACAGGATCACTTGAAGCCAGGAGTTCGAGAACAGCCTAGTCAATATGGCAATACCCTGTCTCTACAAAAAATTAGTCAGTTGTGGTGGCACATGCCTGTGGTCCTACCTACTTCGGAGGCTCAGGTGGGAGGATCACTTGAGCCTGGGAGGCAGAAGTTTCAGTGAGCTGAGATCATGCCAGTGCACTCCAGCCTGGGCAACACAGCAAGACCCTGTCTTAAAAAAATCTTTACACAAATTTTTTAAAAATTAATTTTAAAAGCCTGGGCAGTGGCTTATGCCTATAACCCCAGAACTTTGGGAGGCTGAGGTAGGAGGATCACCTGAGCCCAGGAATTCAAGACCAGCCTGGGCAACATGGCAAAACCCCATCTCTACAAAAAGTACAAAAATTAGCTGGATGTGGTGGTATATGCCTATAGTCCCAGCTACTTGGGAGGATAAGGTGGAAGGATTGTTGCAGCACAGGAGGTCAAGGCTGCAGTGAGCCATGATGGCACAACTGCACTCAAGCCTGGGTGACAGAATAAGACCCTATCTCAGCAAAAAATTATTTTATAGAAATGAGGTCTTGCTATGTTGACCACACTGGTCTTGAACTCCTGGCCTCAAGTCATCTCCCGCCTCAGCCTCTCAAAGTGCCAGGATTATAGGTACAAGCCACTGAGCCTGGCCCACAAGGTTTTTGTGAGTTGATCTTTCTTTTTTCTTTTTTTTCTTTTTTCTTTTTTTTTGAGACAGGGTCTTGCTCTGTAACCCAGGCTAAAGTACAGTGATGTGATCACCAGTCACTGCAATCTTGACCTCCTATACTCAAGCTATCATCCTCCCTCAGCCTCCCAATTAGCTGGGACTACAGGTGCGTGCCAACATGCCTGGCTACTTTTTAAATTTTTTTTTTGTAGAGACAGTATCTCCCTATGTTGTCCAGGCTTGTCTCAAACTCCAGGGCTCAAGTGATCCTGCCATCTCAGCTTCCCAAAATGCTGAGATTACAGGCATGAGCCACTGCGCCCAGTCTGAGTTCATCTTGTACCCTGCAACTCTGCTAAATTTGTTCATTAGTTTTAATAGCCGTTTCTTTTTTATTTTTATTTATTTTTTTTGAGACTTCTTTGTGATTTTATATATGGGACCATGTCCTCTGTGAACAGAGATACTTTTAATTCTTCCTTTTCGATATTTTTTTTTTTTTCTTGCCTAAAACTCCTGGTACGATATTGAATAGCAGTGGTTGAAGCTGGCATCTTTGTCTTGTTCCAAATCTTGGAGGGAAAGCCTTTAGTGTTTCACTACTGAGTATGATGTGTGCTTTGGCTTTCATAAATGCCCTTTATCATGTTCATGAAGTTCCCTTCCATTCCTAGTTTGCTGAGTGTTTTTATCATGAAAGGGTGTTGGATTTTGTCAAATGTTTTTCTGTGTCAACTTAGATGATCGTGTTTTTTTTTTCTCTTTCTAATAATGTAGCGTATTACAATGACCAGTTTTCTTGTATTGAATCACTCTCGCATTCCTGAGATAAATCTCACTAGCCTTGGTGTATAATTCTTTTATTGTGCTGTCGGATTTGGTTTGCTAGCATTTTGTTCAATACTTTTGCCTCTATAATTAAGGGATATTGGTTTCTTCTCCTACAGTGTCATTGTCTGAAATGTGGTATCTGGCCTCAAGAAAATGTTTCCTTCTCTTCAGTTTTTTTGGAAGAGCGTGAGTAGACTGGGTTACTTCTTTAAATATGTGGTAGAATTCACCAGTGAAGTCATCTGGTTTTAGACTTTTTGTTGTTTGAAGGTTTTTGTTACTAATCTTTTTTGGCTGGGCGCACTGGCTCACACCTATAACCCCAGCACTTTGGGAGGCCAAGGCAGGTGAATCACTTGAGGCCAGAAGTTCAAGACTAGCCTGGCCAACATGGTGAAACCCTGTCTCTACCAAAAATACAAAAATTAGCTGGGTGTGGTGGCGGGCGCCTGTAATCCCAGCTACTTGGAAGGCTGAGACAGGAGAATCGTTTGAATGTGGGAGGCAGAGGTTGCAGTGAGCTGAGATGATGCCACTGCACTCCACTCCAGCCTAGGCAACAGAGCAAGACTGTCTCAAAAAAAAAAAAAAAAACCCACACTAATAACACTAATAATAATAATTTAATTTTTTCCTTGTTAAAGGTATGTTCAGACTTTCTACTTTTGATTCAGTTTTTGTAGATTTGTGTGTTTCTAGGAATTCATCCATTTCAACTAGCTTATCTAATTTGTTGGCATACAATTGTTCATAGTACTCTCTTATAATCCTTTTTATGTCTTCAAAATCAATAGCAACGTCCCTGCTTTTATTCCTGATCTGAGTTATTTGCATTTTCTCTCTCTTCTTCTCAGTCTAGCTAAAGGTTTGCCAATTTTGTTAATCTTTTCAAAGAACCAACTTTTAGTTTCATTGATTCTTCTATTGTTTTTCTTTTTTCTTTATCTCCACTCTAATTTTTATTTCCTTCTTTTTTTTTTTTTTTTTTTTTTTGAGATGGTCTCTCTCTGTCACCCAGGCTGCAGTGCAATGGGTTGACATCGGCTCACTGCAACCTCCGCCTCCCAGGTTCAAGTGATTCTCCTGCCTCAGCCTCCTGAGTAGCTGGGACTATAGGCGCATGCCACCACGCCAGGCTAATTTTTTTTTTTTTGTATCTTTAGTAGACATGGAGTTTCACCATGTTGGCCAGGCTGGTCTCGAACTCCTGACCTCATGATCCACCCATCTCGACCTCCCAAAGTGCTGGGATTACAGGCATGAGCCACCACGCCTGGCTCCTTTTGCTTTTTGAGTTTAGTTTACTCTTCTTTTTCTAGTTCCATAAGGTATAAATTAGATTATTGATTTCAGATTATTTTTTCTTTCTTTTTTTTTCTTTTTCTTTTTTTTTGAGACAGGGGTCTCTCTCTACCACCCAGGCTAGAGTGCAATGGTACAATCTCAGCTCAATGCAACCTCTCCCTTCCAGGCATAAGCTCTCCTCCCACCTCAGCCTCCCAAGCACCCGGGATTACGGGTATGCACCACCACACTTGCCTAATTCTAACGTTTTTCTGTAGAGATGAAGTCTCACTATATTGCCCAGACTGGTCTTGAACTATTGGGCTCAAGCGATCCTCCCACTTTGGCCTCCCAAAGTGTTGGGATTACAAATGTGAGCCACTACACCTGGCCTTTTTTAAAAATTTAAATATTTATAGCTATAAAGTTCTCTCTGAGCACTAATTTTGCTGCATCCCATACCATCTGGTATGTTTTCATTTTCATTCATCTCAAAGTATAATCTAATTTCCCTTGTGATTTCTTCTTTGACTCATTCGTCATTTAAGAGTATGTTGTTGGCTGGGCACAGTGGCTCATGCCTGTAATCCTAGCACTTTGGGAGACCGAGGCCAGCAGATCTCTTGAGCTCAGCCTGGGCAACATGGTGAAACTCTGTCTCTACAAAAAAAAAAAAAAAAAAAGCAAAAAAAAAGCAAAAATTAGCTGGTTGTGGTGGTGTATGCCTGTAGTCCAGCTACTCAGGGGGTGAGTAGCTGGAGGTTGAGGTTGCAGTGAGCCATGACCATACCACTGCACTCCAGCCTGGGTGACAGAGTGAGACGCTGTCTCAAAAAAAAGAACAACAACAAAAAAACTATGTTGTTTCACCCACAAAAATTAAAAATAAAAATGGAGGCCAGGCGTGGTAGCTCACACCTGTAATCCCAGAACTTTGGAAGGCCGAGGCAGGTGGATCACCTGAGGTCAGGAGTTTGAGACCAGCCTGGCCAACATGGTGAAACCTCGTCGCTATTAAAAATACAAAAATTACTTGGGCATGGTGGCACGCACCTGTAGTCCCAGCTACTCGGGAGGTTGAGGTGGGAGAATCACTTAAATGCAGGAGGTTGCAGTGAGCCGAGATCTTGCCATTGCACTCCAGCCTGGACGACAGAGTGAGAATCTGTCTCAAAAAAATAAAAAGGAAAAAGAATATGTTGTTTAATTTCTATATTTGTGAATTTTCCAGTTTTCTGTTATTAATTCTAGCATCACTCCATGGTGGTTGGAGAAGATCTTTTGTATGATTTCAACGTTTTAAAATTTATGGAGACTTGTTTTGTGGCCTAACATATGGTCTATCCTGGAGGATATTTCATGTACCTGTGAGAAGCATCTGCATTCTGCAGTTGTTGGATGGAATGGTCTATATATGTCTGTTAGGTCTAGTTGTTTTGTAGTGTTCTAGTTCCTTACTAATTTTCTTCTTCTTTTTTTTTTTTAATAGAGACGGGATGTCACTCTGTCACCCAGGCTGGAGTACAGTGGCACAATCACAGCACACTACAACAGCCTTGACTTCCTGGGCTCAAGGAATCCTCTCACCCTAGCTCCATGGGTAGCTGGGACTACAGGCATGTGCCACCATGCCCAATTAATTTTTTAATTTTTTGTAGAAACAGGGTCTCACTATGTTACCCAGGCTGGTCTCAGATTCCTAGACTTAAGCGATATGCCTATTTGTCCTGTCTTGTCCTCCCAAAGTGCTGGGATTTCCTTACTAATTTCCTCTTTTTTTTTTCTTTTGAGATGGAGTCTCACTCTGTCGCCCAGGCTGGAGTGCAGTGGCACGATCTCGGCTCACTGTAAGCTCCACCTCCCAGGTTCACGCTATTCTCCTGCCTCAGCCTCCTGAGTAGCTGGGACTACAGGAGCCTGCCACCACGTCTGGCTAATTTTTTTGTATTTTTAGTAGAGATAGGGTTTTACCATGTTAGCCAGGGTGGTCTCGATCTCCTGACCTCGTGATCCACCTGCCTCTGCCTTCCAAAGTGCTGGGATTACAGGTGTGAGCCACCACACCCGGCCATTTTCTTACTAATTTTCTGATGAGTTGTTCTGTCCATTGTTAAAAGTGAGTATTGGCTGGGCACAGTGGCTCATGCCTGTAATAATAGCATTTTGGCTGAGGCAGGAGGATCACTTAAACCCAGGAGGTCAAGGCTGCAGTGAACTGTGATCACACCACTCCAGCCTGAGTAACAGAGTAAGACTCTGTCTCTAAAAATAAAATAAATAAAAGTAGGTATTGAAGTCTCCAACTACTATTGCAGAATTCTTCCTTCAATTCTGTCAGTGTTCGCATCATGTATTTTGGGGCTCCGTTATTTGGTATGTACGTGTTTATAATTGTTTTATCTTCCAACAAATTGACCTCATTATCAATATATGACTTTCTCTTACCTGTAACAACTCTTTTTTAAAGAGACAGGGTCTTGCTATGTTCCCCAGTTGGAGTACTCCTGGGCTCAAGCAATCCTCCCACTTCAGCCTCCCAAGTAACTAAGACTGCAGGTATGCACCTGTGCACCCAGCTTCCCTTGTAACAATTTTTTACTTAAAGACTATTTTGTCTAATATTGGTATAGCTACTTCAGCTCTCTTTTGGTTACTATTTGCATAAAATAGCTTTTTCTATCCTTTTACTTTCAACCTATTTGTGTCTTTGGACCTAATGTGAGACTCTTGTCAAATATAAGACACCTGGTATACACACACACGCGCAAGCAAAGGTGGAAATCTGTTAGAAAACAAAACAACATGAGAGAATATTACTAAAATTAGTTAAAGGTATAAGTTGGAAGTCTGTCTTATTAGACTTTTGTTTATAATTATAATTGATATTATAATTATAATTAAATATTGACATTGTTAGAGTAAATAATATATATATATTTTTGAGACAGAGTTTCGCTCTTGTCACCTAGGCTGGACTGCAGTAGCACGATCTCAGCTCACTGCATCCTCCGCCTCCCAAGTTCAAGGGATTCTACTGCCTCAGCCTCCCGAGTAGCTGGGATTACAGGTGCCTGCCACCATGCCTGGCTAATTTTTGTATTTTTTAGTAGAGACAAGGTTTCACCATGTTGGCCAGGCTGGTCTTGAACTCCTGATCCACCCTCCTCGGCCTCCCAAAGTACTGGGATTATAGGCGTGAGCCACCATGCCCAGGCGTTAAGAGTATAAACTATAAATTAATAAATTAAAAACATAAAACACTACTATATTTTCCTAAATGTTGATTGCTTTTCTTCTGCTCACCTTATTACAATAGTCTTGCAATGAGAAAACTGTTGGAGTTTTCTATTTTTATTTATTTATTTTTAAGACAAGGTCTCAGTCTGTCACCCAGGCTGGAGTGCAGTGGCACAGTCTCGGTTCACTGCAACCTCCACCTCCCAGGCTCAGGTGATCCTCCCACTGCAGCCTTCCAAATAGCTGGGACCCCAGGTGCATGCCACCATACCTGGCTAATTTTTTTTTTTTTGGTAGAGATGGGGTTCTGCCATGTTGCCCAGACTGATCTTGAACTCTTGAACTCAAGTGATCTGCCAGCCTCAGCCTCCCAACGTGCTGGGATTATAGGTGTGAGCCACCAAGACTGGCTGAATTTTTGTTTGTTTAATTTTTATTTTTTTAGAGATAGAGTCTCACTGTGTCACCCAGGCTGGAGTGTAGTGGCACGATCTTGGCTCACTGCAACTTCCACCTCCCCAGTTCTAGCAATTCTCCTGCCTCAGCCTCCTGAGTAGCTGGGATTACAGATGTGCACCACCACACCCAGCTAACTTTTTTCTATTTTTAGTAGAGATGGATTTCACCACATTGGCCAGGCTGGTCTCAAACTCCTGAGCTCGGGCAATCCACCCGCCTTGGCTTCTCAAAGTGCTAGGATTGCAGGCGTTAGCCACCGCGCCTGGCCTTAAAATTTTGACTGTAAGTAATATTGCATTTTCTATAAAAACATTTAAGAATTGCAAATTAGAAAATAAACCAATTCAACTTTAAATAAATAAATAGAGTCTCTTGTAGACACTTTAAAAAGTGCATTGTGGGCCGGGCGTGGTGGCTCATGCCTGTAATCCCAGCACTTTGGGAGGCCGAGGCAGGCAGATCACAAGGTCAAGAGATTAAGACCATCCTGGCCAACATGGTGAAACCCCGTCTCTACTAAAAAATACAAAAATTGACTGGGTATGGTGGCACGCACCTGTAGTCCCAGCTATTCGGGAGGCTGAGGCAGGAGAACTGCCTGAAGCTGGGAAGTGGAGGTTGCAGTAAGCCAAGATTGTGCCATTGCACTCCAGCCTGGCAACAGAGCGAAACTCCATCTCAAAAAAAAGAAAAAAAGAAAAAAAAAAGTGCATTCTGGCCGGGTGTGGTGGCCCACACCTGTAACCCTAGCACCTCTGGGAGGCCGAGGTGGGTGGATCGCCTGAGGTCAGGAGTTCGAGACCAGCCTGGCCAACATGGCGAAATCCCATCTCTACTAAAAATACAAAACTTAGCTGGACATGGTGGCACTCCAGCCTGGGTGACAGAGTGAAACTCCATCTCAAAAAAAAAAAAAAAAAAAAAAGTGCATTCTGAGACCAGGCACAGGTTGTTCATTTGCCTTACAATGTTTTTAAGGAATGCTCTCTGCACAGCCACTTTTCTGCCCTGAGTTAGAGTTAGACAAAACAAAGGTAGGCACTTTGTGTCAATCCTTCAAGTAGCCCACCAACAAATTAGAACAGACAAAATTCTTTGAGAATAAGGTCTTCTCTGCTCCCTCTGGAACCAGGAACCAGGGTCCTACATTGAGAACATGGGCTGCCATCTTCAAGAGTACAACCAAGCCAGGGAGGCGGGGTGGGGCAAGAGTGAGTAAAAATGCTGCAAAGCTTTTCTGCCATTTTTAGGTTGCCTCTTCCTGGATTCAGCATTCTCCTGGTTACTGCAAATCTTTTACTATTCTCCAGAGTTCTCAAAATGTTGGTTCTGACAGTTTCTTCTTACTTTTTGGTGTTTCTGTGGATGAACAAGCCCTTAGAGTTACCTACCACATGATTTAATTTTTACATTTAGATTTCTGATCCATATGGAGTTTATCCTAGTATACAGTGTGGGTTCAATTTTAATTGTTGTCAAATGGCTATTCAATTACCCCCAGTCTATTTACTAAAAAGTCTTTCTGGATGGGTGTGGTGGCTCACACCAGTAATCCCAGCACTTTGGGAGGCTGAGGCGGGTGGATCACCTGAGGTCAGGAGTTCAAGACCAGCCTGGGCAACATGGCAAAACCCCATCTTTACTAAAAATACAAAAATTAGCCAGGCGTGGTGGCTGGTGCCTGTAATCCCAGCTACTCAGGAGGCTGAGGCAGGGAGAACTGCTTGAACCCGAGAGACGGAGGTTGCAGTGAACTGAGATCCTGCCACTGCACTCCAGCTTGGGTGAGAGAGTGAGACTCTGTCTCAAAAAAAGTCTTTCTGTCATACTTGTAACGCCAGTGCTTTGAGAAGCCAAGGCAAGAGGATGGTTTGAGCCCAGGAGTTCCCGACTGCAGTGAACTATGATCACAAAAATCAAAACTAAAATGACGTTTTATAGAATGATTTAAAATGTGGTAGGGCTAGTATTTGCTTGTATTTGCTTGCTCTTCTTTTCAGGGTTTTCTTCACTTCTCTCTCTCTCTCTTTTTTCTGTGGTAGAATCTTACTCTGTCCACCCAGGATGGAGCACAGTGGTGTGATCATAGCTCACCGCAGCCTTGAACTCCTGGGTTCAAGTGATCCTCCCGCTTCAACATCCCAAGTAGATGAGACTACAGGCACACACCACCATGCATAGCTTTTTTTTTTTCCCGGAGAGATGGGGATCTCACTATGTTGCAGAGGCTAGTCCTTTTTTTTTTTGAGATGGAGTCTCGCTCTGTCACCCAGGCTGAAGTGCAGTGGCGCGATCTTGGCTCACTGCAAGCTCCACCTCCCAGGTTCATGCCATTCTCCTGCCTCAGCCTCCCAAGTAGCTGGGACTACAGGCACCCACCACCACGCCCGGCTAATTTTTTGTATTTTTAGTAGAGACGGGGTTTCAGCATGTTAGCCAGGATGGTCTCGATCTCCTGACCTTCTGATCTGCCCATCTCGGCCTCCCAAAGTTCTGGGATTACAGGTGTGAGCCACTGCACCTGGCCTGCACAGGCTAGTCTTGAACTCCTGGCCTCAGCAATCCTCCTGCCTCAGCCTCAAGAGTTGCTGGGATTACAAACGTGAGCCACTGCACCCAACTCACTCTTCACTGTTCTTGCTTATTTTTCAATGAAAACTTCAGAAGTGATTTGATTTTAGAAAAACCATATTTTTATTGGGATTATGTTGAATTAATTATCTTAGGAAGGAGTGATATTTCTATGATGTTTAATTGGCCTACGCAATTATCCTTTTTTTTTTTTCTTTTTTTTTTTGAGATGGAGTCTCGCTCTGTCACCCAGGCTGGAGTGCAGTGGCATGATCTTGGCTCACAGCAACCTCCGCCTCCCGGGCTCAAGTAATTCTCCTGCCTTAGACTCCCAAGTAGCTGGGACTACAGGCACATACCACCATGCTCGGCTAATGTTTGTTTTTTTTGTTTTTTTTTGTTTTTGTTTTTTTGTTTTTTGTTTTTTGAGATGGAGTCTCACTCTGTTGCCAGGCCGGAGTGTAGTGGCATGATCTTGGCTCACTGCAACGTCTGCCTCCCAGGTTCAAGCGATTCTCCTGCCTCAGCCTCCTAAGTAGCTGGGACTACAGGTGCACATCACCATGCCCATCTAATTTTGGTATTTTTAGTACAGACAGGGTTTCACCATGTTGGCCAGGATGGTCTCTATCTCTTGACCTTGTGATCCGCCCACCTAGCCCTGCCAAAGTGCTGGGATTACAGGCGTGAGCCACTGCACCCGGCCGTATTTTTTTTTTTTTCAGTAGTGACAGGGTTTCGCCATGTTGGCCAGGCTTGTCTCAAACTCCTAACCTCAGGTGATCCACCTGCCACGGCCTCCCAAAGTGCTGGAATAACAGACACGACCCACCACGCCCAGCCACTAATTATACATTTTTAAGGGTACTTCTGTGTCATTGTAGATTGCCTAACTAGCTTTTTAATTTACTACTTTCTTATATTCTAGGAAGCATGGGCATGGGGGCAGATAGAAGGGTAAAAAATAAGAGTATCCATACCTGCAGATGCCTGTGCCTGGGCATCAGTGTGGCGCTGGCAGACTCTACTCAAGAATTCACTCACTTGACGTAGGGAAAGGGCATTATGCAGTGTTTCCAGAGGGTAGATGGTAGGCACCATGGAACACCCTTCAAATCCTGTTTGAAAAGAGATGGGCAAAGTCAATGTTATTCCTGCCAGATATACCCCAACTGGCCAAGGAAGCATGGAGAGTCCCTGAGAACCATCAGGAGAGTCCGTGGCTTTTGGAGTGTGGGGTATCCAAGACTCTTAGGAGAGGGAACTCTTTAGAGCCCCTAGGGGAGTCTCTTTTTCTCACCTTCAGATTTCCTAAAACATCTACCTGCTAAGGCCTCCAGGTAAATCAAATCACCTCTTATGCTACCTATGGAGAGCTTGCAATGTCCCATGGAAAAATAAACAGAATCCCAGTAGGGTAAGCACCAACATTGTCCTCACACTTTCTGGGGGAATAAAACAAGGATCCAGAGGTAAGGGGTGAAACTGCAGATCTAACATGAGATAGGGAGGTCAGGGAACTGGGAAGAAACAGCAGATTTCGGGTATCATGAATAAGAGAACCAGATTAAGGAGAAGGACATGGAATCTGAGAAGGGGTTCATGCAAATTTAGGATGTCGGTAGAAAGGCTAGAATACTTGGATGCAAACTGGAGGGCATGCAATACACATGAAGCTCAGCCCAGGAAAACCACATGCATGAACAGGATGGGGATGGAAGTTCTTTCTTGATAGTTTCCATCACATCAAAGCTTCACCCTTCTGATCTACTGGAAAACCCCAGACTTGCTAGGATCTTTGTACTTCATCAGAAAAATGAGGCAAATGCCCTAGAAAAAAGAAAAAGCACTGATTTTCTGCTCGAAACTCAAGAATTCCAATGTAGGTCTATCAGTATGGGTAGGGCCAAGGGTAAACATAAACATGTAACCCTAATACTAGGCACTGGTGATGGAAAAAATGTCCCCAATGGAGGATCAAGAAAAACACATCCCAACCACTTTCTCAGTCCCCAATCTTTCCTATGCCTCCTCAACATCTCCTTAAAGGGACTAAGGATATGCGGGACAACAATGTCTATGCAAGACAGCTTCCCATTCACCAGTGACTAAAGCCCGTAACTCAAAAGGGTTATAACCTGACCATCTTCTAAGCTCTGTCCTTTGTTTGCCCCAAGGATACAATTGAGGCTTCTGTGCCTCAATTTCCCCCATGATCTTGTAGCAGGAGGGCAGGAAAGTTACTGTCTCTAGCTCCTCAGAGTGGCTAGAAAAATATTTGGATTTGAAGATGGTGGCAGTAGAGGGTTAGAGTGATAAGAACAGATTCCAAGGCAAGAGATTACTCCTGTATTGAACAGAACTGGGGGATGAGTAACATTAGGAGGTGGTGAGAAAGGAGAACAGGAAGGGATGAGCAGCCAATGCTACAGCTACCAGGCAGTCTGGCCCCAATCCCATCCAAGCCACTAAATGCAAGTTACATAACCTCAGGGCAAACAGGAGAAAGAAACAGGTGGGCTCTCCTGCCAGAAGTGCAATAAGCAAAGCAGTCAGTCCCAGCCAGGGTAGTGGCAGCAGCCAGCTTGGTGGCAGGGGGTACCGTAGAGGCACTCGGGATCATCCTGGCCTGAGCGCAGCCAGTTCCGGAAGAGGCGCAGGTGGTAGGAGCACTGGTGCAGGTGATGCGCCAGCGTGGCATCCAAGGAGACTGGCCGGCCCCCTGTACAGTCAGAGGAAAAACTGCGCAGCAACCGGACCACAGGGTGCTGGTCATCCAGCAGCTCTGGAGGGGGTGAGGGGACCACGGCAGGAAGCACAAAGATAGAGAAAGAGAAGAGGGAGAGACAATGAGGGGGGCACTGACTAGCACAAGCATTACTGGGAGGTGGGGACACTCAGATCCAAGGTGAGCTAAGAGAGAAGCAGAGATGGTCAGAGCCACTGGGCATCTCTTGCAGGGAAGAAGAGTGGTGTCATCACACAACGAGTCTGAAAGAAGGGATAAGTGAGACCTCATCATACAGCAATGTCCTCCCCTTCCTCCTTGAGCATAATTGAGTCGGTGCTTGTAGACAGCAGTCACATCGTTGTGAACAGGGGTGAGCTGGCAGTTTTGTGGCTGGGAGTCTTGACTACAGCATCAAGATCCCTCATCATTGGATGAACCCTACTTAGGGCCTGCATTCTCAGGTGAATGGATTTATGAAGTAGGGATAAAAATGAAAAGTTCAAAGTCACTCAGAGTGTCAAGGATAGCATTGAGTATCAAGATAGTCAAGCTAAAAAGGCTGTTTTTTAGGGCAGGTCTTCTGGACCACACTCTAAGATAGCCAAAGACAGGGATGGTATTAGGCAGCTGGCACAGGAGACTGACAGGAAACCAGAATGTAGAACTCCTTTAAAATGATTTGTGTGGAAAATGCAATCAATATGTGAAAATACCAATATTGACTAACCATCCTTGACCTTACTGTTGTTTAAACAATCACTTAAAAAAAAAAAAAAAGTACACATAAAACTCAGGACTTAGAGATACTGTATCCATTACGAAGCTGAAAGTTAGATAAAATTTTACATTTTCTTCCCACTGCTGGTGAGTCTAACTGTACGTTTTTCAGCTGGTGAGTAGAAAAGCTTTGATTCTGAACCCCTCATTTTAGCTACTTGGCAAACTTTGTGGATGCATGTAATTGAGCTACAAAAGGTTGAAAGCAGTCAAAGGCATGCGGAGCCGGGTGTAAGAGGAACAACAGGGAAAGATCTTAGAGAAAAGGTATGGGATCTTAAGACATGATGTGAGGATGGACGAGAACTTGAGTACAGGATGTTGGTATAGAGAAGGTAGAATCAAGGCAGCTGAGGATGACTGCTCAAAACTCCCAGACCAGAACTGGCTCCACAAGGTGATCCCATGAGACTGTGGTCTTCAGAGACCTTAGCTGGGATGTCAGGACAGATTTCAGCTCTACCTAGGCTAGTCTTGTGAGCACTAACTGTATGTACCAACGGTCACATAGTTACATGGGTCCCTAGAAGATAATGGCCTTGACGAATCCAGTGGTCACACACTGACATTCGGGATGAGCGTGAGCCACAGTCTTTCCCACTTTATTAATTTACTTTGGTGAGTTCCGTGTGCAGTTTAGTAACAGGCTATACTTGTGTGCTGGATATAGTTACAGGATATAACAGCAGCTTATCAGGGACAGAGGCAGCGATAGGCTGAGGGCTGCTCTCCCATCAAAGTGTGAAGACACACTGCCTTGCCTCTTTTCCAAAGCCAGGTCCAGTATGTCTAGCTGCTGTTTCAAAGCCAGATATCATGGCAAGGAGATGGTGATGACAGAGCTGCTGTGACTTATCTGCAACTACAGACAAAACATCCACTTTGTAATTGCTGGTCAGTCAAGCAAGATCTTGGCCATGGAGGAGAGCCTTCATATTTCTTGAGGGTCAAATTGAATCTACATAATCTTCCTCAGCAAGTGACATACAGTTCCAAATTTCTGCTGTTGTCAACAGGTAGAACCCAGATTCTGGCTTCTTAAGCATATTAGCCTCCAAGCTCCAGCACAAGAAAAACAAAGGAGGCCACAAGACCCCTGAGGAAGTGTGCAGGGTATTGGAGATCTTAAATTTGTTTTCCTGCACAATACCTGCATTATCCAGCTCTTTTCTCCTCACCTCCTTTTGGCAGAATTAAATCTTCTTCAATGGGTGAGGCTGCTAAACAGGGCTTCGGGGAGCTGGAGGTACATAGGTCTGAGGGTCTGTTTTATGGACTTGGGTCTTTTCTTATGGCACCTAAGAACTAGGAGATATGTGATTTAGCTCTGATTTGAGTAGCCCACGTTCCTCGTACTATACTGTGGACCCTAAGTCCAAGTCCCAGGCTGTGCTATTGATGCATCAGGTTCTATTCTGGAGATGGCTGTGGCACATGAAGGACAGAAGAGCTTGAAGCTCAATGAGCGGGCACACCCATGAGGCTCTGAATGGGAACTCCTGCCACAGGCACAATTGGGAGCCTGGGGGCAGGGATAAACTGAGCCAGCATAGGCTAGTCAACCTAGGGAGAGATTTCAGCAGTGCCTTGTGAAGATGTACAACCTGACTGGGCTAAAATCTAGCAGCTGTCACTTGCTAGGCAATAGGAGATTAGCACATAGAGGTTTTCTAGTCTAATTTTACTTCCCTCAGAGAGTCTTAGCTCTTGAATAGAAGAAAACCATACCTAAAAAACTAGATTTACCTTGAAGACAAAATATAATACAGAGAGAAAAATAAGGGTACCAAGGATAAAACTTTGAAAGAGAGTGAGCCTCGGTTCTCCTGCTATACCCTACAAAGACACCATACCCCTCAATTTATGGTTTACAGAGATCTCCAAGCCCTCCCACCGCAGTGTGGGCAGACCCGGTTCTTCAATGTTCTTAAAATATTATTCATTCCTAAGCTCCCCCAGAATCCCCAGCAGACATCTCAACTCTTCAAACTTCTCTGCGATAGCTTTACCATAGGTAGGCTGGTGCCACATGGAAACTACACTTAAAAACTCAAGGTACGGTCCTTTTTCTTTTACCTACTACCTCCTACTCCTTTCTTTTTATTTTTTATCCCAAAGCAACCTGGGCTCTTGTTTTCTAGGCCCAGGCACTAGGTTAGTAGTAACATAAAGCAAATGTCAGGAGCACAAGAGCCACACAAAATACACAAGCAGGAGAAAGAAATATGGAGATGGGAAACTATATACTCAAGACTAACATCCATATAAGTAGGCTTAGGAGCTGGGAACTGCAGTGTTGCTCCAAAAGAGGAACAAACTAGTCATCCACATCCACCCCAACAAAAGAGTTGGAGAAAAAACAGAAAGATCAAAGTTATATAAGCTGAGGAATTGGGGGTATTGGGGAAGAGAAGAAATGGAATCAATCTAGGAAACACTATTCCCATTCTAAGAAGGGGAACCATCGTATCTGTACACAGCCTGGCAGTCATGTGATAGGAAAGGGAGAGGTTTAATCAGTGTTTTGGTGGTGATGCTGACAGAAGTGACATAATGGTGATGACGGTGATTATGGAAGTAAGACCCTGAGTTGCCACAGGGATGGGGCAGCCAGGCTGCAACCAAGACTAAGGCTGTCACAAGGAAACCATCCCAGGAGGGACACTTAGTGAGTAGCTCATTCAGAGACAGCAGGGTGTCAATACAGTGGAAGGAGAGGCAAAGTCAGTGTCAAAACTCAGAGTCAAGTGTCTAGAGGTGACATGGTGAGGAGGAATGACATTGAGTCAGAAGCAAACGTACCGTTAGTCGGATGCTTTGCAAACGACACAGAAAATCGTTTTACGGCCGGGACAAACAAGAGCTCTGGGGAGAAAAGACATCATGGGGATTATACCCACCCTTGTCCCCACCCTCTGTTCTGGAGTTTGCCCACAAGATAGTCTGTTCTTTAAAGTTAGTTATCTGTCCTGCTCCCCTCCCCTTCCCTGGGATTTCTAACTAACACATGTCAATCTCTTTTCCTTTGGTAAATCTCTTAGGAATCTATGTGTCATCTCTACTACAATACACCCCTACAAACAACCCTAATTTTACCACTGTGTCCTCTTTCTGGTCATTTGGAAATAAAATCTTCCAGAAATTTTCATCCCTTCCCCCAGTCTCTTTCCATATTATCTTTTCTGCCTTAGCTGAGCAACATTCCCTTCCCTAAACCCAATTTGCTGGATTTTATTTGAGGTTTCACTACATTCTTCCCAACCATGCATCATCCTCCTTGGTCCTTACCCCTACAGGCCAGAATCCAGGAAAGAGTACAAACTGATGCAGCAGGACTGTTATGTGGGAGATTATGAAGGGATAAGCATAAATAAGTAGTATTTTTATGGCAAGAGGGAATGCAAATGGAGGGGTGGAAGGGGTCCTGGTGCCTTCTCCTATCTATTACTGATGAAGAAAACTTGTTATAAGGCCAGTGTCATCTTAAGCATGAATAGTTCTTGAGCTATGTCCTTGCTGAGAGACAAGTGAAAAAAGGAGTTCTCCCCCAAAACCCACCCACATACCATCTCGGTGCTTCAGACTGGCAGGTGGTAGCTTTTTGCCATGGCTGCGGGCGTAGTCCTGAAGATTCGGGGCGCTGGAGGAGCCACCCAGCACTGTGGTGCTGAACAGCCCTGTGCACTGTGAGCCTGCAAGGCCGGGAGTGTGTTAGTAGCCACGTAAAGCCACAACTATCACACAGAACTATACACAACTTCACATGATAACATCAAGACACACACAGCCATTCAGAGCCACCACCATGTGGCCATTCCACATAACCACAAATGGCTTTACACTTCTGCATAGTCACAGTGGGCAAGCAAAAGGGGGATTCTTCTGAAGAGCTACATGGCAGAGACAAGAGGCCACTACAAATGCAGGGTTAGTCATATTAGGGGATTCAACACACTGAAAGGGATAGACTGTGCTCTCCAGGTGGCTCTCAGAAATGCTCAAATTATAGGTAGGTCCCTCTAGATTCCCCCTAGATTTCATTGGGCACCCCTTACCCTGGATATATAGCTTAAGAAACTCAGAAATCTAGTCCTTGCAGGTTTGAAAGGAAAAGCCTTTGACTGAAGCTAGAGACTGATTCTGAACACTCAGCTGGCACCCTTCCGATCCTTCCTAAGCTTTTCATCCAACATCCCCTCCCTTCAGGCCTTTTTACCTTTCCCAAGAATGAAAGTATGAGGCTCACAATTTTTTTTTTAAGACAGGATCTAATTCTGTTGCCCAGGCTGGAGTGCAGTGGCACAATCATAGCTCACTGCAGCCTTGGTCTCCCAGGCTCAAGTGATCCTCCCATCTCAGCTTCCCAAGTAGATGGGATTGCAAGCATACACCATCATGCCTGGACAATTTTTTTTGTTTTCAGTAGGAACGAGGTCTCACTATGTTGCCCAGTTGGTCTCCCGAGCTCAAGTGACCCTCCCACCTTGGCCTCCCATAATGCTGGGATTATAGGTGTGAGCCACAGCCCCCTGTCTCATTGAATGTTTTAAGCTAGAAGGGACTCAGAGATCATCGAGTTCAACTTTCATATTTTAGAGATGAGGAAACCGAGATCCAAAAGGGACCTCCTTTGCTCAAGGTCACATAGTTTTTTAGAAGTTAAGCTGGACTAGAATCCAGGTCTCCTGACTCTGAGGACCAACTGTATTGTTAGAAAATAAATAACTATTTTTCAGGTACCAGCACAGTTTCTGAAGTCAAGATGGACACAAATTGAAGGGCATGTGAAGAATCAATTGATTGTATGTAAAGCATGCCTATTATGTGATGAGCACCCTACTAAGAAGGAATACAGGAAATAACAACAAAAAGATATGTTTTTTCTGCTCTCAAAAGTGTATTATCTCATAAGCCTATGCTCAAAGCCAGTTGCCCACACATATAAATTCAAAGAAAGCAAAGAGAACTCCATTGCCAATGAGAGGATTAAATAAAATTTGAATAATCTCTGAAGTATGGAATAAATCAGACCAGTCACTGTCACCAACATTTGATCTAGAGGAGGGTTAGGACTCCACGGTCCCTTCTCCTACTACAGCCTATAAGGACAGAGTGGTCAAGAAGAAACAAGACTGACACCCAAGTTCTCAGGATTTGCCTCCCTATTTCCAAATCCATCTTAGCCAAGACCCTGGATTTGGCTTGTGACTTAACATTCATAGGGTTTCCCTATGGATGGAGTGGAAAGGAGTTCAATTCCCTTGAGGCCACCAAGAAGGGACCATGGTTTCAGGGGTCCCAGGATTTCGGGGTCACCAGAGCAATCAGGAAGTTCAGATGGCTGATGATTCCAACCCAGGAATTCAGGACCTCTCCTCTATACAGCAACTTCCTCCATCTTTCATGTTCAAACAGGCTCTGGAATGAGATTCCAGAGAGTAATAACAGTTGCTAAATATGACCGCTTTTCTTCAGCAAAGCTAAAACTAGCTGGCTGTATCCCAGACCACCCCAAGCTTTGTCCTACATACACTTCCTCCACTGAATACTTTTCTGGTGCAGTCATGCCAACTCTGTTCTGCCCAGTCCTCAGATCATCTCAGAGGGTGGTCTCTACCTTACCACCACCATCTGCCAACCAGTTCCATGTCCATACTTCTGCCTTGTTCTTTAAAGCATTCCCATGGCCCACTTAACTGGGCTAGACATACCTATCCTCTTTTATAGTCTGTCTGAAACCTATTCTTTACTGGGACTTCTGGGAAGAGAGGCCCATGTTATAGATCTACACTATTGTTGTTTCGGTTTTTGTTTTGTTTTGTTTTTCTTTTTCTTTTTGTATTTTTGAGATGGCGTGTCACTCTGTCACCCAGGCTGGAGTATAGTGGGCACAATCACAGCTCACTGCAACCTCCATCTTCTGGATTCAAGCAATTCTTGTGTCTCAACCTCCCAGTAGCTGGGATTACAGGCATGCGTCACCATGCTCAGCTAATTTTTGTATTTTAAGTAGAGATGGGGTTTCACTATGTTGGCCAGGCTAGTCTCGGAACTCCTGACCTCAAGTGATCTGCTTTCCTTGGCCTCCCAAAGTGCTGGAATTATAGGCACGAGCCACTGCGCCTGGCCAGATCTACATACTTGTCATTTATTTCTCCTGCCCCAAACCATCTTTCTCATTTCAGGAATCTAGAAGGCAACTTATTCTCATAAAATTAGCCTGGAAAGTTACCAAAACCTTTCTCCCTCTTGCTAGTCCAAAAGCTGACCATTTTGGGGCCAAGAAAATGGGTGCCAAGGACAAAAGCAACAGAAAAATTAGAGGTGCTAAATAGAATGATAGGACAAGATAGAAAGAGCAAGGGGACCAAGTCCAGACCCCACACAATCATGTCTGACCTCCAGTTCTAGTTACTGGCTCACAAGGCACTGTGCTCAGAGATAGTTCCTCCCAAGGACCGCCCCCCACCCAAAGAATACAATACCCTCTGAGGCTTGGTCCTTCCTGCCGTCTGTGCTCTCACAAAAAGCTGAATGATGTTCTCTACCCCTTTCCAGGGATCCGAAAATCAAGAGACATTTCCTCAAAGTCCTGAGAGATGCCTCTGCCACTACACCAGTCTCAGACTTGTCAATTTTCCAGAAGGAAGGGGAAAAAGTTACAGGATTAGGAGATGATGGAGGAAAGGGCAAGGTGGTAGGAAGGGCCAGAGTGGGGATGTAAAAAACACAGGTTTCAGGGGAAGACATGGCACAATTCTTCAAATGAGGAATACGACATTTATGAGGGTTGCAAGTACCTCTATTTATAGCTCTGTCTCTGATAACTCTGAAGGCTCAGAGTCTCCATGGCCCCTTAAGGTCTGGGCTAGACTGGAGGGACAGATAAGGAATGAGAGGGAAAGCCAGAAAAATGCCCTTTGGCCAGGGAAATGTGATTGGTATAGAAAACCAAGAGATAAACACCTTTCTGGGATGGAATAATCATCTGAGATCCAAGTTCACATCTAACTATGGCTTCTCCCACTTCATCCTCCCTACCCCCACCTGATGATATTCCACTGACTGGATGGTTCCAAACCCCATGACAAAGGTTTCCCACAATACAACTCTGAAGAACAGACAGACAGCTTTTCCAACAATAGGTGAGAAATGCTGGCGAAGCCATACCTAAGCCACTCTGCTTCATTTCTGTGGGTGGCCGTGAAGATGAAAAGAGCCGGTAGCCACCAGGCCTTGAGGATGAAGTCTCAGAAAGTACCTGCAGAAAAAGGACTCTATAATTAATCATTTTGCCACCTCAACCCAAAAGCATAAAACCCAGGTCCTGAATTCCTGTCCCTACAAAGCCAAGCAATGTTAGAAAGTTTGGAAGAACCAAAGGATTTATAGGAGAAGAGGGATGAAAAGGGAACAGAAAATGCACTTTATGGAGGGAACTGTCTGGGGCATCTTTCTATACTAGAAGCCACTTCTATTTTCAACATCCCTTTCCCCAGAGCCCTCCCGTTCCCAATCTGAGTTTGAGAAATCATTATTCGACCCATTCCTAGTTCTCAGCAGAGCGGTTTCCTAATCGTATCCATCCCCCCACAAGACTCAGAAAGCCAATCACAATGGCTCAGCCACAAATAAGAAAGTCTGGCCACCCTCTCTTCTTTCCATGGGACAGCTGTGGCTACTGCAACCATACTACATTTCTTGTTCGAACCAAGCAGCCCTCCCCTCCAACTATCTCACCCCTAGAAACATGAAACAGAATTCTTACAATGCCCACAAGGGCCCAATCACACAACCCCCAATACACACACATCCCACCTAGATAGTGTCTGAGTCCCTAGATCCCAAAAGGCAAAGACAGAAGGTAAAACAGGAAGGTGAGGTAGGGAGGGACACCTGTGTGCAGGATGCCAGGTGAGTGGTGGACACAGCCCGGGGCTGTAGGCCGATGGCTGGGGAAGGCCGGGGGAGGTCTCCCGACCTCCTGCGGCGCCGTCCCCGCAAGGGGATGAGGTCCAGGTTCCCCGTGCACTGCATGTTCATGACCTGCAATCAGACCGGGTGGAAAGCCGGTCACGGCTCCTTTAAACCCCAGGATCCCAAAAGCCCCAGTGCCCACAGGGCAGAGCCAGTTACAGGGTTAGAGAGGATGACCAGCTAGGGCATAGCTGCTATGAAGGTCATAAGTTTTATAATCTAAAATAGTTAAAAAGTATGAGATGACAAGAGGAGAAGAAGGGATGGAGGGAAGGACAAGTTGTATGCCTATATTTATAGAGCAAGGAAGATAAACATTAATATTAGTATTATAAGGCTTTGTGACCAAGGAGCAGAGAGATGATTTCCTTGCAAAGCTGAGGAAAATATCCTGGACAACCATCACCCTGGATAAGCCAGGGTCTAAGCAGCACTACTAATTGAAAAGAAGGAATGTGATTACAATAGGAAGCTTCCTATAGGCCTGAAAGAAAGAAGTCAATCTTATCAAGTCTGAGAGATGATACACAAAGAGCTTTCCTTTGCCTGTGTCTTTTTTTTTAAAAATTTTTTAATTAAAATATTTTTTTTTGTAGAGACAGGATCTTGCCCTGTTGCCCAGGCTGGTTTTGAACTCCTGGCCTCAAATGATTCTCCCACTTAGGCCTCCCAAAGTGTTTGGATTACAGGTGTGATTCACCACACCCAGCTGCCTATGTCTTATGACTGCATAAACCAGAAGAAAATGGTGGTGGGGGGCGGGGGGCGTGGTTCAAGCACAACAGCACCAGGAGAGGCTAGCAGACCATGTGAATAGGAAAGACATTTGGAGGAGCAGTTTATTGATGGAAGATTATGTGTCATTCTATCCATGTGATCCACTGCATGTGAGTATAAAGGGTAATAGAGTACTACGGATACCAACTTACACTCAAAGAGAAAATAATGTATATCCTACCTAAAGAAACTCTGCATATTACCAATGTCAATTTCACCTTAAAATAATCAGGAAGTAAAGGATGAATCAAAAGAAGAGACTGCAATTCGTCTTCTCAGCTTTCTCCAAAATATGAATTGCAAACCTTTTGCTGAACCTAGGTCAGCTCATTATGGATTCTTCTGATAGATCCCTAAAATGGAAAAACCAATTCCTCTAAGATAGAGACCTGGCACTGAGCCAGGTGAACAGAGTCATCAGGACAGAGCAGAATCTAAATCAGACAGTCAAAGTCTCTGGGACAGGGATAAATTGTGGTGTCAAAATGAATGTAAGTGATACAGAAGGAGCTAGATAGGAAAAAAAAAAGGGGGGGAGGATATAATTGGGCCAAAGACAGAAACAGTTTTTCCAGGAAAAAGACCAAAACAAAAAGCTCAGATGGTTAGCTGGGCATAATGTGAGATTAATAACACTTACTTCCTTTAGGCTAAAGAACTAGAACCAGAACTAAGACAAACTTCAAGAATAGCAGAATACAGGCCCATGCTGATAAAGATCTTCATCAGAACAAGAGGAAGACAGACAAAGCTCTTGGCTGACCCACTTTCTGGAACGACAGTACAGAAAAAGTGCCAGGTATTTGTTCCTATCTGAGCTATAATTTTTACCCAAGGTGACCAAGAGTTGGAGAGGGCCGGACCTTAAATATCAATTGTATTGTTACTATATTACTGTCTGTTGAGCATCTATAAGGTGGATACTACTCACATTTTAGAGGTTAAAAAAAATTGAGGCTTAGAGAAGTTAAGGCCAGAGAAGTGTAGAGAAGTTACCCAGCAAGTCACACAGCTTCCAAGTATCAGACTGGGATTTTAGCCCAGAGTTCAAGATGTTTCTACTAGATTTCCTTTTAAAGAACACCTTTTCAAATTCATCCAGAGCCCTCCTCCTTAATCTTTTCTCTTTAAACCCTTATCTCTCAGGCACCCCTCAATGGCAACTCTTTAATCTGAGAAGTAGCAACCAGGTTAAAGAAGCTCTATTGAGAGACCAGCTTGAAAGAGAGATTAAGTAAAACATCAATCAGAGCAGAAGGACTCTGCTTCAAGTCCCAAGAGTACCCCCAAGGGGACCTAGAGGATCTGTGGATATAGTCCTATGAGTACTGCCACCCCTTCATTTTTTTCCCAAGGACCTCTCATTACCTCCATGGAACCAGCTTTTCGGTTACGAATGAGGGGTGATCTCCTTGGGAGGCCAGGGCCCTCAGGAGGCTGGGGTGAAGTCTGCAATGCCCGGTCTGGCTCATCTGATGCCTTTCCTGGACACAGGTTCTCCATACTGCCTTGGTTGGTTTTCATTTCCTCATTCTATACAAAACAAGACAGATAAGAGAGGTGTTAATGGCCTCCAAGCTCCTAATCCCAGACTACCCAACCCTTTTACTTCTCCCTGTACCGTTTCCCACCACTTGGTTCCTTCAGTCCCAAATCCCAGCACTCTGACCCACCTCAGAAGAGGCTGGACGGAATCCACAGCCAGTTGGGGCACTGCCTTCTTCCTCACCACCTTTCACTCCAGGGCTGAAGTGTAGCTCCACATGGAACCGTTCCTCTGATAAGGGATCCTATGGGGCATCACCACAAGAGGGGGAAGTTGGGAGAAGCTGGATATTGTGGTGGAAGTAGAGAGGAACTCAAGAGGATTCATCCTCCTAGGAATTCAGGGTCTTGTCCCACTCTGGGGCTGACCTGTTACAGCTTCCTTTCAATTATATATTGTCTCTTACAGGATCCTCATTCCCTCATCTCTACCATTTGTGATTTCACCATTGCACGTGACTTTTGAATTTCCAGCTTTACAACCCTTCCCATCACCTTCCACAATAACTCAGTTTGGCTATGGTGCATATAGCACATTTAAAAGTATCTTCTGGGCCGGGAGCAGTGGCTCACACCTGTAATCCTAGCACTTGGGAGACTGGAGCAGGCAGATTACTTGAGTCCATGAGTTCGAGACCAGCCTGGGCGACATGTTGAGACCCTATCTCCACAAAAAATACAAAAAATTAGCCAGGCATGGTGGCACATGTCTGTCATCCCAGCTACTCGGGAGGTTGATGTGAGAGGATCACTTGAGCCCAGGAGGCAGAGGTTGCAAGGCTGCAGTGAGCTCAGATTGCAGCCCCGCACTCCAGCCTGGGTGACAGAGTGAGACCTTGTCTCAAAAAAAAAAAAAAAAAAAGTATCATTGTGGAGCCATACGCAGAAGGTATATGTATAACCATGTTTAAGGAAATAAGACTTATAACATTGCCCCAAATTCCATACTCTTCCTAATGCCAGAGCTGTGTTCTAGGTGATCTCTCTGGCTCAGCAACATCCCAGAACATATTTTCTGTTCCAGTAAGAACCTCCTGGATGCTCTGTGTCATGCTGTGCCTAAGTGCCACACCTAGCTGGATTCTCCAAATTATAAGGATAAGTGAGTTTTTTATTTTTAATAGAAGTCAAAAGAAGGGGCCTTCCTCTCATCCCCCACCTGCTAGCTCCTCACCTGTGTGTTGTCCTCATAAAGCATGATGACAATCTGGGTCATATAGTTAAGCTCTGAGATGGCACTAAGATAATCCAAAGCTCGCTGCCATTGTGCATCCTGGGTCTCCTACCAAATGCAAAAAGACGTAAGCCATTGCTTAAGGAAAAGGGAGTCAGGGAATGAGCAGGGAGCTAATGAGAAGGGAGAAAGCTTTCATTTAAAAAGCATGAGGAGAAGAGTGAAAGAATTTTGGGAAAAATCTATTCACAGGTTAAAGAAGAAGGAGGATCCTTACATCAAGAAGTCCTCCATAACGGAAGACACTGAGTAGGGAGTGGACGTGGCTCTCACTGGTGAAATAGAGACGCGTTCGAACGTGGCGACTTGGGGAGAGCACTCCTCGGGAGTACCTGAGATAACAGCTAAATCACTCACACAGTCAGTTAATCCTCCTCCCACCCTTCTGCAAACTCTCTTCTCCCACCTCAAAGACTTCTCTCCTTTCCATCCCAAAATCTTGTCTATTCTTGCTTCCCCAGGCTATCCCAGCCTTGATTCCCCCAAGACTCCCTGACATGCCCCTCCCTCCATCCAACACCCCTCCCAGCCCTCCCTCACAGGGGATGCAGCTTGTTGACAGACTCATCCTCGTGGGTTCTCTGCAGGTCAAGCAGTATCTTCCGCAACAGTGGAAGACAGAAGCCCACAGCAATTTCCAGTTTCTCCTCCCGGCTGATCCCGTACTCCTAGGGGCCACAGGCCAGGAATAAATACCTCAATAAATCTTGTTTTCTCATGCCTCATATTCCCAGGACCAAGATCATGCCTGTCTTCACCTCACGTCTACGGCTTCTTTCATATCCACTACACTCCCCCTCTTCCAGGTGTCTCCTGAATTAGCCTCTTGTACTTACCAAGAGCCAGACTGGACCCTGAGAAATGTAGAAACTCAACTTATTCCTTCTCTAAGTGGCTTTCCTCTCGTCCCAAATCACCCTTCCTTTCCACCTTTTCTCTCTTTCCTTCCCAACACCCTCATCCCCAGGCTAGGTCCCTTATACAAGACACACCTGGGGAATGACCACATCAGCCAATGCCTTAGAGAGACGGAGCAACTCGGCTGTGCCTTGAAGTCCCAGACTCCCATTGTGCTGCACATCATACTTGACACAGTCATAGATGTCAGGGATCTTACTGATATCATAGCGCCCACTCTTCTGTCGAAAGTCACGCTCCAGCTTGCTCCAACGCTGTAGCATTAGCTCTAGTGTCTCACTGTGGTAGAGCTGCAGGTCTGGAAGAAAGGCAGAAATCAGATAAGAATCAAAGATTTTACCTCCAACCAAAGACCCTGATGACTCTGAAGTAGAACCAGAGGGAGGAGGCGGCCTGGTCTCTGACATTTAGCAGATGACACAAGAATGCCTGAGAAACCCATCCATACCTGAGACCTTGAAGGGAAGATAGTAGTATTCACACCCACCTACAGACCTGGGGTCCTGCATTCGTTCCCGGATCTGGTGGGTGAGGTTTTCGATCAGGGCAAATACCTGATCACAGACCTTCACAGGATTCTGGATGATAGTCATGGAGTTGAGCAGGGAAATACTTCTGGTGGGAGCCAGCTATGAAGAATTGAGAGAAGAAAAGCAAGATAAGCTCAGCACTAATTGCCCAGATTCCTGTGAGCTTATTACACAGAGACTACCCACAATACAGATCTGCATGCTGGTTCACTCCAGTGAGCATTCTTAGGTTACCGGGCATAGTAGCAGCTCTAGGCCTTCAGGTAAGGGCACTGCTCTAGCATATAGTCATCTAAGAGGGATTGATTTTAAGAGTCTTAGAGTCCAGAGAAAATAAAACAGACCTAAGTTATTTTCTTGAAGGCTCTAGAATACACATGGAAAATACTGGAGAATAAGGATTAAACCAAAATCCCTCAAAATCTCCACAGAATGTTTTCATGAGTAGAGATCAGAGATAACATCATCTTCTTCCTCTAAACAAGATGCTAGCCTGAGCCTAGAGTAGAAACGCTGCCTCAGAACTGGGTTCCGACTCAGGATTTTAGGACAGTAACAGTCAATGAGAAATGGGGAGGGAGAATCAAGATTGTGGCTGAAAACGCAAATTCTATTTAGGTCTTCACAAGTTTCATTCTTGCTTGCAAAAGAAGGCAAGGCAGAAAAGGAAAGCTGCCTTAGCTTTTTTGAGTTTGACAGTGAGCAATGGATTGAGAAATAAAGGAAAGGTCCTGTTCCTTATCAAGTCCTACTCAGAGAACACAGAAAATGCCATGGAATCATAGCAATGTGCTTACTTAGCTCATTTAAGAATCAATTAGAAATGTTACACAACAATGTAAATACATGTAACGCTACTGAACTGTACACTTAAAAATGGTTAAAGTAGCACCACAATTTTAAATTTTTAAACTTTTTTAAAAAGAACCTATCAGAAACGAGGAGTGGGAAGAGTAGAAAACCACTGCCTGGTAAATTGTGGCCTAGATATGCAGGAAAAAGAATGACCATATTGGGTAATGGCATATACTAGAATTAATACTATAAAGCAATGTAACAGCCTGGATTTTGGAGTTAGACTCCTTGGGTTTGTATTAGCTGGATGACATGAGGAAAATTGCTTAGATTCTTCTGAGCCTAGGTTTCCTCATCTGTAAAATGGGAAGAAAGTCCTTGTGATGTGCAGTCCTCGTAGTGCTTTAAAGATCACCATCAATTCTTTGTCTTCCTTCCCTTCCCTTAAATCTGGCTGGCCAGGTGACTGCTTAACCAATAAAAAATAACAAAGTTATGTTGTGCTAATTCTGAGCCTACACTTTAAGAAAGTTTCTAAGCTTCTGCTTTTGAATATCCCTACTGCTACCATTTAATACATCCAGCTATCATGCTACAGAAACCATATGAAGAACCATGTGGAGAAAAGAGGCACTGAGATTACAGGGAGAGCATGCAGAGGGAGAGGGCCAGCCATCCCACAATCCCAGCTGAATTCCAGATGGTTCCAGTTCCAGTCAATATCTGACTGCAATTTCAGGACAGACTCCAAGCAAGATCAGATGAGCCCAGAACTGTGAGAGATAATAAAATGGTTGTTGTTTTAGGTTACTACGTTTTGGGGTAGTTTATTATGCAACAATGGATAACTGAAACATTCTTTAGTTCAGGGTCCTTGGGATCTGAGCTGTGCTTTGGAATGAGAATGTGTGGGACTTTAAAAGTGAATACAGTATATACGCCATATGTATATAATACCTCCAACAGGGCCTATGGTGTAACCAAACACATTAATATTTCTGCCACAAAATGCATGACTATTTACACTAAGTGGGAAAACTAAGGATTATAAAAATCTTATGACAGTTCGTGTCAGGTTTAGCTGCCAAATGAATCTTAATGTCAAGAAAAAAATCTTTTTAACTTTCAAAATTACGCATAACATACTGTGGACCTGTACGTATCTCAAAGGGTTGCTGTAAGGATTAAATAATATGTGTAAAACAACTAAAACAGTGTCTAGCATGCAGTAAATACCGTTATTATTGATCCCTACTATTGAGAATTCTAGGAATTGGGGATCCAGGTTATTTTAGAGCCTGACCTGGTCGTAGTCCTCAGGGCCAAAGGGCGCATCCTGCTGTAAAATATGGTGCAGCCGAGCCTTCACCCGGTGCTGGCAGCTGCTCAAAGAATCCCCATCGCTGTCCAGTAGCCCATTCATGTTGGCACTCTTCACCATTTGCACCAAAATAGGTGTCAGCTCCCCTTCTAGAGCCAGAAGGCCCTAAAGAGAAAGCACAAGGTCTATTTGTTTCCCTTGCAGGTTAGTATCCCTAGGCCTAGATGTTCCCAGGGATCGAATGGGACCTGGTTGAAGAGATGGGGCCTACAATCACTGATTATTCTCAGCTCATTCTCAGTAGTACAAAATGGGTCCAATACATGCAGAAACTTCTGAGTTGGCCTACAAGCACCCTGAAATGCTCCAACTGGTTCTCCAAACTCTGCTTCTCTACCTAATGGAAACTGGGACTATAGAACTGTAGTATGCACCTTGGCGAAGGCAGCAGCAGTCATCTGAACACGACCCTCATCAGAGGCATAGATCTTGAGGTCGTGGCGGAAAGTGCTATGGAGACGAAGCAGTCCACAACCAGGGAAACCAGCATAGTCACCTGGGGACAAAGCAGGGGACCAGGAATGGACTGCTATAAATACTCGTGGAAGAAAAAATATTCATTTCCCCACTGTCTCTGTCACTTCATTTTCCCCAACTTACTCTCTAATCATTTTTATCCCGGCCCTGTTGTGTTTACTCCCCAAAACACTCACCCTGTCCTCCAGGGTACATGCAGCGAAAAGCTCGCCCCAGCTCCTCAGCCTGAACACGGCCAGCAGGAGTGAGTTCTCCACCCCACTTCAGTACCAGCAACAGAGATGGGGCCAGAGCCTCCCTCTGTAGATCTGAGGGAATAAGGGGCAATGAATGCTCTAGAGCTAAGAAAAGTAGTGGGAACGTCTAAATGTTAGGTCTTCTGAGGAAGCCAGAGAGGTAATTTGGGGTATAGGTCATCTACAGGCTCAAGAAAAAGAGATCTGGTGGGGAGAGAAGATAGACAAAAATAAAAAGAACACAAGATCTGAGAGGTAATGGTAAGGGGGACTACATCTTACCTTGCCCCTCATTAGACGCTTTTACTCCATGAGGGTAGTAAGTCAATTGTACCTTCCGGTTTATACCTGAGAAGTGACCATACCTGCAGGATAAAGTCACAGTTTATTTTCTGTTCCAGCACCCCAACTCTCACTGTTATTGGCTCCCTTTTGCTATCCCCTTTCTCACATCTCCAATACAGACTTCAGCTGCTCTAGTTTTCCAGTCTTCTCCTCGATCTCACCACCTGGTTCTTTCTCCAGTTCAGCCAACAACAGCCTTGTGATATCCAGCACCTCCTAGAGGAAATGAGGTATCCATGCAGAAGGCCAAGTCCTAGACAGTTACCTTTTGATCCCAGTCTTTTATCAAGACTCCCAATGCCATACCCTCTCTCTCTCTCATAGCACTGCTCCTCCTGGCCAGATTCACTACCTTACCTGGAGCTGCTCAGGTCGCTTGAGTTTTAATTTCCCTGTCTTGTAGCCACCATGTTTTTCAAACAGAGCAAAAAACCTGAAGAAATAATGAGAAGCTTCAGTGTGGGATGAGACAGTCAAAGCCTCTAGGAGTTGCGCCCCATGCAGTCTTCCTCACGAAAACCTATTTGTGTAAATTAGGACACTCTTCCTACCTTGGGTGTTTCACTTCCATCTTCATCTTCTGCTTAGGAGTACGATCCCCATGACGAATAATTGCAATGACACAACGAAGTTCCATCCTAAGATCATAAATGTTATCAGAGCCTCTCCCACACCCCCATCCCACCTCCTGTCATCACATTACTTGACATGTCAAAAAATAGGGGGGCTGAGCAGGGCTCATGCCTGTGATCTCAGCACTTTGGGAGCCTGAGATGGGAGGATCACTTAGGCCCAGGAGAAACATAGGGTGAGCATAAGCAACATAGGGTCAGCCTGTCTATAAAAAAGTTAAAAGAAAAAAAATTATCCAGGCATGGTGGCATACGCCTGTGGTCCCAGCTATTTGGGAGGCTGAGATGGGAGGATCACTTGAGCCCAGGAGGTAGAGGCTGCAGCGAAACATTAGTGCACCACTGCACTCCAGCCTGGGAGACAGAGCCAGACCCTGTCACCAAAAAAAAAAAAAAAAAAAAAGAAAGAAAGAAAATGAAAAGGAAACTGTGATTAGGAATATAAATGGAGGCTGGGCATAGGGGCTCATGCCTATAATCCCAGCACACTGGAAGGCTGAGGTGGGTGGATCACTTGAGCTCAGGAGTTCAGGATCAGCCTGGTCACATGGTGAAACCCTGTCTCTACTAAAAACACAAAAATGGCCGGGCGCAGTGGCTCAAGCCTGTAGTCCCAGCATTTTGGGAGGCCGAGACGGGCGCATCACGAGGTTAGGAGATCGAGACCATCCTGACTAACACGGTGAAACCCCGTCTCTACTAAAAAATACAAAAAACTAGCCAGGCGAGGTGGCGGGCGCCTGTAGTCCCAGCTACTCGGGAGGCTGAGGCAGGAGAATGGCATAAATCCGGGAGGTGGAGCTTGCAGTGAGCTGAGATCCAGCCACTGCACTCCAGCCTGGGCGACAGAGCCAGACTCCATCTCAAAAAAAAAAAAACAAAAAAAAAACAAAAAAACACAAAAATTAGCCAGATGTGCTCACCTGAACCCAGGAGGTGGAGGTTGCTGTGGGCTGAGATCATGCCACTGCACTCCAGCCTGGGCAACACAGCAAGACTCTGTCTCAAAAAAAAAAAGGCAGAGAATATAAGTGGAGTTAAGAAGACTGTGTATAAGAGGCCCAGGCTCCGTTAGTCAGATAGTGTGGGGTCAGGAAGTAACCAGTAGCCTGGCTGAAGGAGTCCCATGGGTCTTAAGTAGGTTACTCCAGACCTTTTACTTTTGCTTACATAGTGCCAGATGTGGTAGGAACAATGGGAATGTCCTCAGCCTCTGTGGGGATGGACCATGGAATCTGGAACTGTGGGGCAAGCTCCCGCATTATGGTATTCCTAGAAAGAGAAACAAAGAAGCCATGTAAAAACGAATAAACCAGAACTACTCATATGAATGAAGCTCACAAAAACAAGCAGGCTGCAGGCAGAAGAATATGTTGATATAAAGTCTAAAAACATACAAACAAATACCCATACATAGACAGTAAAAATATAAATAAATATATGGGAATGACAAACACCAAATTATGGATTGTGGTTCCCTCTGGGGATGAGGAGGGGATGTTACCAGGGAGGAGTATATAGGGGTTTCAATTATATATATATAAAAATATATATACACACATACACATACATGTATACATACACACATATGTGTGTCTACACATATGTATCTATACATGTATGTGTATATATACGTATATATACACATATACACATATGTGTACCTATATATGTATGTGTGTGTGTATGTGTATATATCTATATATATATATATTTTTTTTTGAGACAGAGTTTCGCTGTTGTTGCCCAGGCTGGAGTGCAACGGCATGATCTCAGCTCACTGCAATCTCCACCTCCTGGGATCAAGCAATTCTACTACCTCAGCCTCCTGAGCAGCTGAGATGACAGGGGCCCACCTGACCATGGCTAATTCTTTATTTTTGTTTTGTTTTGTTTTGAGATGGAGTCTCACTCCTGTCACCCAGGCTGGAGTGCAGTGGCATGATCTCACCTCGCTGCAATCTCCGCCTCCCGGGTTCAAGTGATTCTCCTGTCTCAGCCTCCCAAGTAGCTGGGATTACCGGTACCCGCCATTATGCCGGCCAGTTTTCTTGTGTGTGTATTTTTAGTAGAGACGGGGTTTCACCATGTTGGCCAGGCTGGTCTCACCAGTCCTGACCTCAAGTGATCCACGTACCTCGGCCTCAAAAAGTGCTGGGATTACAGGCGGAAGCCACCGATCCTGCCCAATTTTTGTATTTTTAGTAGAAATGAGGTTTCACCATGTTGGTCAGGCTGGTCTCAAACTCCTGACGGCAGGTGATCCACCTGCCTCGGCCTCCCAAAGTGCTGGGATTACAGGCGTGAGCCACCGTGCCCGGCCTATATTCCTAACATTTTATTTCATAAGCTAGGTGGTGAATACATAGATGCTCACTATAGTCATCATTCCTTATATATTTTCGAATGGTTTATACATTATGTGACAAATTTCTTGGAAAGTCAAGTTGCAGAGCAGTATTATAGTATGACCACATTTAGTAAAATAAATACAGCTTGGATATGGCAGAAAAAGATAAATTGTTATGTCTAAAACTTGTAACAACAATGGTCTCTGGAGGGGCAGTGTTAGAAAGGCAAGGAGCCTGAGGAGCCCCTTCTTTCTTTCTTATTTTTATTTATTTAATTAATTTATTTATTTATTGAGACAGAGTTTCGCTCTTGTCGCCCAGGCTGGAGTACTATGGCACGATCTCAGCTCACTGCAACCTTCACCGCCTGCGTTCAAGTGATTCTCCTGCCACAGCCTCCCTGGTAGCTGGGATTACAGGCCTGCACCACCATGCCTGGCTAATTTTGTATCTTTAGTAGAAACAGGGTTTCACCATGTTGGCCAGGCTGGTCTCTAACTCCTGACTTCAGGTGACCCACCTGTCTCAGCCTCTCAAAGTGCTGAATTTACAGGCATGAGCCACCGCACCTGGCCTGCTTTTTCACTTTTAAATCATCTTTATGATATTTAAAATAAAGCAAAAACTTTCAAATATTCTTCTGTAAGCCCATTTTCCCCAGCACAGACCACTGTGTCTCTTACCCCAGAATCTTGGCACAGTCATCATAGTATTTCATCGAGTTCTTGACAAAACTAAAACCATTGACATCACACACAAAGGAATGACCATTGGCACGAAGAAGGTCAAACCCACAAACTGTTTGCTGCAAGGAAAAGAAGAAAGATGAGAACAAGACAGTTACTCTTCCTGGACCCCTGTTCCTTCCTTTCTCCCTCATTTCACAACCTCCCTGGACCCTCCTCTACCTTGAAAGCTACGCAGACTTTCCTGGCCACCAGCTTTTCCATGGCAGTCAGCATGACTGGATATCGAATCTCTTTCCCCTCACTGTCTCGTTCAACCTTCCCATCCAAAGCTGGAGACTTTCTAGCTTCAGCATGGGCATAATCTGGCCCCACTGTATACACCTGCAGGTACATAGCATCACTGAGTATGCCCACAGCTCACCCTGTATATGAGAAGACAATATGAGCACTAGGTCTGTAGACTAGTTTCAGAGTAAAACAACAACAACAAAAACAAAACCAACAAATCCTGAGCATTAAGGGGACTGACCAACATTTTTCCTACTGAGCCCTACTCAAGTATCATTACGAATTTCTCCTCGGGACTCCACTACTGTCAGACAGTCCTTATTAAACAATAATTTACCAACATTATACCATTTTTCTAAGTCAGCCTTGCCCTTGCTCTGATAGTGAAAATGTGAATGTCTGAATCCTCCACTCATTAACTTCACCTGAATATGAAAGCCAATCACATTCACATCATGTTATTTTCTAGGACCTCCTCCCCATATACTTCCACCTGCTTCCCAAGTACCCCATCCCCACCCAGACATCTGTAACCTCTTAAATCCCTGTATCCACCATAACCTTGACATCTGTGCCATCTGTTGGCATAAATTCCTCATAGATGTACGACCCCGTCTTTCGGACGCTGCTCTCAGGAGAGTAAACACTGCTTCGGCTGCCAATCTTCAAGAGAAAAAAAAAGAAGAAAAAACAATATTGCCTCAACTCTCTCTTCTGTCCCCAAATTCTCCATCTTCCTTCCCCACGACCTCATCCTTGCCCTTTTACCTCTCTGACTCTCCAGATGCTCAAATGTCTCCCCTACCTTACGAAAGAGACGCTGGCTTCCTCCTCCAGCTGAGCTGGGGTAGTAGATGTAAACATTGTGGTCTTCTGCACTCACTGGCTTCTCCACAAAGGGCTTGGGAAAGACAGCTCCATTGACCTCTACTTGGTCTTCACCTTCTATCAGGTTGCATTCTGAAAGGTGGGTGTGTGGTCATTCCTATGGCCTATGGTTATGGAATATTACTAATTCTCATTTCCCCAGGTTTTCATCTCTATAACCCTCAAATTTTTATGACCGTATCTTTGTAATAGATGAGGTAAAATCTCTATATAACAGGTCCAAGACTCTGTCCGAAGACTTATGGCTCTAACCCCACCCATAATCCAATAACCAAAACCCCACATAGATAGGTGGTATATAGGAGATGTCTGGAAGATGGAAACGTAGCTAAGTCATAGAAAGCAAGGAAAGGCAGGACTAACCCTCCCTCAGGCCAGGTACTCACCATCAGGCCGGGCAGGATCACGGTTGAGCACAGCATATCGAGGCAGATCAATACCCTCTTCCTGCAGGATCCGGTACACCTCCCTCCTGTCACCCCCAAATAAAATAGCTGGGAGAGGTGGGAGTAACTAAGGGGAGAGCCTGGGGATTTCATTTGCACAGGATTAAAAGACACCAGGGCACAAAATTATGGTACAAAAATTAGGCATGTTTGTTTGACTCTGCCCTTCTCAGAGTGGGTTCCCTGAACATGCATGATCCCAAAGCCGCCCATCTCACTGGTCAACAGGAAGTTATACCTATCTTGGATGTAATACTGCATGGCCAGATCATTGATAAGAAAGGGGTTTCGAAGCTTGGAGTAAGCAACAGCTTTGTCCAGAGGGAAGCCTGGAATGGAGACACAAAATAAAGAGACAAAAGAAAGTGAGAGAAAGAGAACGAGAAAAGAGCAAGAGAGACAGAAAGACATATTAAAGCGACTAGCTGCCACTGAGCTCCTCTACCCATTCAATCCATCACTTATTCTTCTGCCCAGCTCCCCAAGTCTAGGATATTTATCAAAAAAAAGTAAAACAGAAATTATTTTTACAGTCCTTCCAGAGACCCAACTCTGTCCAGAGATCCTAAGAGACTTAGAGTTGTCCTGAGGTTAGACTATAGGCTTTAAATCCCCAGCAACTCCTCCAAGATGCAGGGAAAGCAAACTCCTTGGCACCATTCTCTAGTGTGTCACAAGTAGCTGATGGCTCTTTACTAAGGAAATAAGACAATAAGAACCTCATGTCCCAAACCAGTATTCCCACCACCATTCCCTCCCATTTTCCTTCCCAGACCCCAACCTTTGGAGTGGAAAGAGATGAGACAGTGGCAGGATGGCCAGTTTTCCACAGGTTCATTAAGGATTACATCTTCTCCCAGAATGATAACAGTCAGGTAGTCAAATCTGCAGAGTCGCTCTAGGATTTGAGTCATTGGCTTGGACTTGGATTTCTTGGTCATGGCACAGATGCCAACAATGATCTGAGGTTCAGGAGGCTACAGAGAGGAAGTGCTATCAGAAACTCAAGAACTTTCCACCAATATCACCCCCTTCTGGGAACACTGTCTTATCTTCTTAGGGCACAGAGTTTCTTGCCAGGACTCTGGACCTATGGGATAAAGGGTGCCTCCTAACTTTGATCTAGGTTGGGGCACAGCTAGGGATTCCAACTGCCTACAGAATAGGAGCCTTTCCACAATAGGAAATACGTGCTCAAGCAGGAGAGCTAGAGAACCAACAACCATGAGACAACAGGAAGATCCTAAGGGCAGGGGTTTTTTTTTTTTTTTTTTTTTTGAGACGGAGTCTCACTCTGTCGCCCAGGCTGGAGTGCAGTGGCATGATTTCTGCTCACTGCAACCTCCAACTCTTGGGCTCAAGTGATTCTCCTGCCTCAGCCTCCCCAGTAGGTGGGATTACAGGCACCCACCACCATGCCCAGCTAATTTTTGTATTTTTAGTAGAGACAGGGTTTCACCATGTTGGACAGGCTGGTTTCGAACTCCTGACCTCAAATGATCCAGCTGCCTTGGCCTCCCAAAGTGTTGGGATTACCCACACCTGGCCAGGGCAGGGGTTTCTAAGAGAGGCAACCTAACCAATCTCTACTGCCCCTCCCCTAAACCAGGATAGGGCCTGTTTATGACAGGGAGTCTATGCATTTGGAAAGAACAGAGAGGTATCTCCAACCAATAGAATCTTAATTCTCGAGGACAGAGGCTCCAACACCAAGTTATATCATTTTCCCCATTCTTACCACTTCATCCTCCTCGTCCTCAAGGAGCTCGCTGTCACTCTCTTCTGGCCTCATGCCTATTCCACGGGTGCCCAGCCCCTCATCTCCAGCTCCAAGGAAGAAGTGGGCAGTGGTACTCTCGCCCTCACTGGCCGTCAATGACCACATCCCTGCCGGAACACCCACTCATCCCGCTCTGCAGAGGGGGGTACCCCATCAGCTCAGAACCCAAGCCCCCTGGCAGTGGGTGGGGATGGGGATGGAGATGAAAAGCATAAGAGGGAACTATAAGGGGAAACAAAACAAAGCTATAGGAAGAAGGATCAACAAGAAAGGAGGCATATGGGCTATGACTTGAGATGCTAAAAGAGCCATAAAAGAAAAACCAAGGTATCCCTTTTCCTCCCTGCTCACCCCACCCCAACCAGTAAATTAGTAAGAGGATCAGATAATCAGCCCTTACAATGCCTGCATGTCCCTGATTTGGCCAGCAAGAAACATTAACTTCAGGCAGCAAATGGGAAAGGCAGGTCCTCAAGGAAGGCTACTGTTGAGTCCTACCAGAAGAGAAGGTTAGAGTGACATTTCAAACTTTGACTCATTCCACAATGTTCCTAGTCCTTTTCCACCTCCTCACAGTAGTGTTGAATTCAGTGATTTAATTCAAAGGCAGAGGAATGAGAGAGCTCAGCTGCCTTTCCCCTTAAACCTCATCTTCATTCTCCCCAAAGATTCACTCAAAAATATTTATTGAGGGTCCCCTACATTCTAAGTATTATATCAGAACATTAAGGCCAGGCACACTGGCTTACACCTATAATTCCAGTGTTTTGGGAGGCTGAGGAGGATGGATCACTTGAGTCCAGGAGACCAGCCTGGGCAACATGTCAAAACCCAGTTTCTACAAAAAAATACAAAAATTAGGCAGGCATGGTGGTGCATGCCTGTAGTCCCAGCTACTTGGGAGGCTGAGGCAAGAGGATCATTTGAGCTCAGGATGTGGACATTGCAGTGAGCCGAGATCACGCCATTGCACTCCAGCCTGGGTGACAGAGTGAGACCCTCTCTCAAACCAAAAATTAAAAAAATAATAAAACCCCCATGCTCTCTCTCTTTCATCTACTCCACCTTAAAAGACAGTTGCCCAGCCAGATGCCATGGTTCATCCCTATAATTCCAGTATTTTAGGAAGCTGAGGCAGGAGGATCGCTTGGGCTCAGGAGTTTGAGACCAGCCAGGGCAACATAGCAAGACCCCATCTCTACAAAAAAAAATTAAGGCTGCATGCAGGGGCTCATGCCTGTAATTCCAGCACTTTGGGAGGCTGAAACAGGATGACTGCTTGAGCCTAAGAGTTTGAGACCAGCCTGGGCAATATAGGGAGACAGGACCTATACAAAAGCTTCTTAAATTTGCCGGGCATGGTGGCACGTGCCTGTGGTCCCAGCTGCTTGGGAGGCTAAGCTGGGAGGATTGTTTAAGCCTAAAAGGTCGGGACTACAGTGAGCGGTGATTGTACTACTGCACTCCAGCCTGGGTAACGGAAAAAGACCCTGCTTCAAAAGAAAAAAATTTTTTTTTCTTTTTTTCTTGAGACAGAGTCTCGCTCTGTCACCCAGGCTGGAGTGCAGTGGTGTGACCTCAGCTCACTGCAACCTCTGCCTTCCGAGTTTAAGCAATTCTCCTGCCTCAGCCTCCCGAGTAGCTGAGACCACAAGCACACCACACCATGCCCGGCCAATTTTTTTGTACTTTACTTTATAGTAGAGATAGAGTTTCACCATGCTGACCAGGCTGGTCTTAAACTCCTGACCTCATGATCCCCCCACCACAGACTCCCAAAGTGCTGGGATTACAGGCGTGAACTACCATACCCAGGCAAAAAGTTTTTTAAAATTAGCCAGGCATAGTGAGTTGTACACACCAGTGGCCCTGGCTACTCAATAGGCTGAGGTGGAAGGATTGTTTAAGCACAAGAGGTCAAGTCTGCAGTGAGCCATGATCGTGCCACTGCACTCCAGTCTGGGTGACACAGCAAGACCCTGCCTCAAATAATGATGATAATAATAATAATAGTAATAATAATAATAATAATAATAATAAAAGACAGATGCCCAAATTCAAAAATCTATTCAGGGAAAGAGGTCTAGTATGGTTGGGAGGTTGAGGATACAGACATCCATACAGCAGTCTCCAACCCATTCTCAAACTGAAATCTCAATGTTCTCTCTCGTGTCTCCTGGTACTATAGAACCAGTGTTAGTCTAGGCCAAGGTCATTCACACCAGGAGCTACAGTTAAAAAAAAAAAAAAAAAATCCTGTCTAAAACTGTACAAGTAAGAATATCTTTTTTTTTTTTTTTTTTTTTGAGACGGAGTCTCGCTCTGCCGCCCAGGCTGGAGTGCAGTGGCCGGATCTCAGCTCACTGCAAGCTCCGCCTCCCGGGTTCACGCCATTTTCCTGCCTCAGCCTCCCGAGTAGCTGGGACTACAGGCGCCTGCCACCTCGCCTGGCTAGTTTTCTGTATTTTTTAGTAGAGACGGGGTTTCACCGTGTCAGCCAGGATGGTCTCGATCTCCTGACCTCGTGATCTGCCCGTCTCGGCCTCCCAAAGTGCTGGGATTACAGGCTTGAGCCACCGCGCCCGGCAAGTAAGAATATCTTAAGACTTTAACTTGAGGGCCGGGTGCGGTGGCCCACGCCTGTAATCCCAGCACTTTGGGAGGCAAAGGCGGGTGGATCACGAAGTCAGGAGATCAAGATCATCCTGGCTAACACGGCAAAACCCCGTCTCTACTAAAAATACAAAAAAAAAAAAAAAATTAGCTGGGCGTGGTGGCGGGCGCCTATAGTCCCAGCTACTCGGGAGGCTGAGGCAGGAGAATGGCATGAACCTGGGAGGCAGAGCATGCAGTGAGCCGAGATCCCACCACTGCACTCTAGCCTGGGTGACAGAACAAGACTGTCTCAAAAAAAAAAAAAAAAAAAAAAGACTTTAGCTTGAACCAGCAGTTCCACTTCTGTGTACACACAAGTAACGTAGTGGTTCTCAACCAGCTGTGATTTTGCTGCACAGGGGACGTTTGGCAAGAGACATTTTTGGTTGTCACAATTGGAAAGGTACTATTGGTGTCTAGTGAGTAGATGCCAGGGATACTGCTGAACATTATAAAATGCATAAGATAAGATATCTCCTCACAACCAAGAATTATCCAGCCTTAAATCTCAGTAGTGCTGAGGTGGAGAAACCCTGCTGTAGAGAAATTCTCCTACATAAGAAGACTTTTGTGAGGAAGTTCTTAACCTTCTTCATCTCTCTGTTGGTAATGAGAAAAACAAAACAGTTCAGAGGTTACAAGCAGAATCGATAAATATAACGTTGTATACAAAAAATGACAGACTAATAGCAATGCAAAAATAAAAGTTGTATGTAATAAATGGACAGTTTCCAAATACAAACTGCAGAGACATACCTGCAGCACAATTCTATTTGTATAAATAAAAATATTACATATGGTTTATGACTGTATATATAATTAGTAGAAGTAAAAAAACAGGGACTGGAAAGAAAGACATCAAATTCATGATAGGGGTTACTTTTGAGAAGGGAGAATGGAATTAAGGATTCAAATGGTACTTCATAACCTTATCTACAATGTTTATTTCAATTGTAAAAAAGATCTGAAGCAAATACACAAAAGGTTAACATTTGTTCATATGAATTGTAAGGATATGAATATCTGTTATTATTTTCCAAAAATAAAAATTGAGTCACACATCAGCAATTTTCCATGGTCTCCAAAAGCTCTCAGAAACACTGACCAGTGACTCTAGTAAAAGCCACAAACTCCTTAAGTAAATGAACTTGTCTTACAGAAGTGATATCTTATATATGTAATTAGTCTCATAGATTTTGAAAATAGCCTTGAATAATTATTTCCTCTATCCTTATTTTAAACTCTTTCACTACAACTGGGGTTTGCAATTTTGACTAGAAAGTTCTAGCTGACTGCCGGGCACAATGGCTCACGCCTGTAATCTCAGCACTTTGGGAGGCCAAAGCAGGCAGATCACTTGAAGTCAGGAGTTCAAGAACAGCCTGGCCAACATGGCGAAACCGCGTCTCCACTAAACATACAAAAAATTAGCCGGGTGGGGTGGCGCGCACCTGTAATCCCAGCTACTCAGAAGACTGAGGCTGGAGAATCGCTTCAACCCAGGAGGCGGAGGTTGCAGTGAGCTGAAATCGCGACACTGCACTCCAGCCTGGGCGACAAGAGTGAAAATCTTGAGGAAAGAAAGGAAAGAAAGGGAGGGAGGGAGGGAGGGAAGGAAGGAGGGAAGGAAGGAAGGGAGGGAGGGAGGGAGGGAGGGAGGGAGGGAGGGAAAGAAAAGAAAGAAAAAGAAAGAAAAGAAAGAAAAGAAAGAAAGAAAGAAAGAAAGAAAGAAAGAAAGAAAGAAAGAAAGAAAGAAAGAAAGAAAGAAAGAAAGAAAAAGAGAGAGAGAGAGAGAGAGAGAAAGAAAGAGAGAGAAAGAAAGAAAGAAATCTAGGGGACCTTTATATAGACCTCGAACTCTCAACCTTTCCAGTCTTCATCATCTGCTGTCTTTAATTCTCAGCTGCCACGGGGGTGCGACATTCTCCTTAGACTTAATATTTCTAGTTGTGCACTGCAGGTCTTATACACACTCTTCCCCCTGATAAAAAGGCTATTTTTTGAATTCCTTTTCAGTGACCTGACCCAATTTCCCTGACTTGGGACATTCCCAAGGTCCCTGTATAGTTTGAGCAATTAGAATTTTGTTGCATTCTTCATCCTCGCTCTGAAGCAGGGACTTTCTCTCAAGCCTAAGATTCCTAACCCTTTGCCCTTTCTTCCATTGAGTCCTTTCCTCGTTTTCTACTGACTGTACAGTCTTGGTCTTGAAATTCTATTGCAACTACATAACGAGGCATGGTAAGTAATAGAATAGGGAAGAGACTGTTTACAAATAAGTGGCTGAAGAGAGACGAAAGGTCTAAATTCCCAGTTAACAAAGCAAAAATAGAAGCCTGACAGAAATAGCTATGAAATAAGCCAGGATTTATTTAGATGCACCTCTGGACTTTAATGTGGTGTTCCCAGAGCCGCTTCCCTGTTTTCCATGCTCTTCTCCCCATCCGCCTCTCTCCAAAACTGTGTTGCGAAATAAAAGAAAACTTCACACTCCACACTGGGATAAAGGACAGTCTTAGGCTGACAGGAATCAACGTGAATAGACGGAAAGAAGCAAGGAGATAGGCGAGTAAGGTAAGGAGGGAGGGGCAGGCAGGCAATCTTCTCAGGAACATCTATGTTAAATCAGATCTGGAGAAGGGGTAGAAGGGAGGGTACACGGTGTAACTTCTTTATCCCTTTGACTTTAGGGCTGCTTGCATATATTTAATTTCCTAAATCACTATGCACTTGATGGTGGACTCCATTGGTAGCGAAGAGGAAATATCAATACAAATTCCAGGCAGGAATACTTCCAACACAGAAAAACTCCTCAGGCCACCAACACTATTTTCTGCCCACCTTGAACAGCGGACACCTCACTTCCTTCTTAATGCAATTTTTAATTCTT